>NW_016157118.1:217939-221645 GCF_001687245.7 Rhagoletis zephyria | reverse complement strand
TGTGATACATCGATAACGGGTGTTATGGAATAAGATAGTTCTTCCTTAACGATTTCTTCAAATAATTTAGGAATGGCACACAGCTTGGTGATTACCCTATAATTCGCAATATTCGACCTGCTTCCATTTTTATAAAGCGGCAAGATAAACGACTCCTTCCACAAAGAGGGGAAAACTCCTTGCTTTATAGAAGCATTGAAGATGTTTGTTAATGGCTTATATAGATAATCAGCACAACTTATTGGGACATAGGAGGGAATACCATCCGGGCCACTTAGAAAATAATTTTTTAAACTATTTAAATGAAGGAGAACATTGTCAGCGGAGATGGAAGGAATACGGATGTGGTCAAACTGTGGGAGTGAAAAAGGATAGCTAGAAGTTTTTTCATTTGGCTCGACAGAATAGTTCGATAGTGAATTCAAGAAGGTTTGATACAGTTGATTTACCTTTACAAAAGCCGTGTTGTGATACATCGATAACGGGTGTTATGGAATAAGATAGTTCTTCCGTAACGATTTCTTCAAATAATTTAGGAATGGCACACAGCTTAGCGATTCCCCTATAATTCGCAATATTCGACCTGCTTCCATTTTTATAAAGCGGCAAGATATACGACTCCTTCCACAAAGAGGGGAAAACTCCTTGCTTTAGAGAAGCATTGAAGATGTTTGTTAATGGCTTATATAGATAATCAGCACAACTTATTAGGACACAGGAGGGAATACCATCCGGGCCGCTTAGAAAAGAATTTTTTAAACTATTCAAATGAAGGAGAACATTGTCAGCGGAGATTGAAGGAATACGGATGTGGTCAAACTGTGGGAGTGGAAAAGGATAGCTAGAAGTTTTTTCATTTGGCTCGACAGAATAGTTCGATTCAAAATAATTTGCAAACATATCAGCAATCATATCATCATCACTAGAAATAACATCATCTAATTTCAGTGTTGAGGGAAACCCATTTATTTTACGTTTTGAGTTAACAAAATGATAAAATGACTTGGGATTAGAAACGATGTTAATGCGAGTTTTATTAATGTAATTCCTGTAACATTTTCTGTTTAAGGCATTGTATTTATGACGAAGGATGGAGTACGCGGCGTAGTGTGAAGACAGGCCTGATTTTTTATAAAGTTTAAATGATTTAGTTTTCTAATTTTTTAAATGCTTTAGCTCTGAGTTAAACCACGACGAGTTACGAGGTCCGGTATTTTCTTTAACAAGAGGATTGAGTTTACTGAATATATTATTCAAGATATTACTAAAGTGTAAGGCACTGTTCTCAACATCCCCATCGTACTCAGGCCAGATTATTTCAGATATAGCTATTTTAAGCTTGTCGTAGTTAGCGTATTTGAAAGAATATCGCCGACCTTTCGGCTTTCTGGTTTCAGGACAATAACATGAATCGTATGATGGTGCCAAGGACAACTCAAGTGGTGGGTGATAAGGGCCTATAGGTATAACTAAAGGATCGCCGCGTATTATAGTGCATTTAACAGTATCATCAATAAACGCTAAATCAAGACATTTACCTAAGTTCTTGATAACCGAATTAATCTGATATAGCCCAAGATCGGAAAGTTCGTTAAGAAACAAAGAAAGAAAGGCACCAGAATTCCATCCACCGAATCCCAGGAAACACACGCTAGATTGAAATCACCCAACACAACAATCGAATCGGAGGGCTTGACCATGGCAAATAAAGAGAGCAATAATGAAGAATGTTTGAAGTAAACCGAAGGGTTAGAGTTTGATGGAATATAAATTGCAACAAGAAAAACACTACTTGAGGGGCACCGTATTCTAACACAGAGGAATTCAACATCATCTGAACCTGTGAACACAACAACAGGGGAAAAGTCGGTCTGAACAGCTATTAAAACACCCCCGCCTTTTCTATCTAAGCGATCATTTCTAAATATTTCGTACTTACTACACAATATTTCACTATTAAACACATTCGGTTTTAGCCAAGTTTCAGTAAAAACCAAAATTTCATAATTTAAATCAAAAGACTTTAAGTACAGCTCAGTTAATTTTGTATTTAGACCTCTAACATTTTGGTAATAAATATTGAAGAAAAAATTACTTATAAGTTTTTTGATCCTGAGGAGGGAATTTGAACAGTATTTTCATTCCGAGCTCGAGGTTTAAACTCAAACTCACGAACTAAAGCACCATTGGGCCAGAATGAACCATCAACAATGTTTTGAAAATGGTCGGCGGAAATATCAATTTTGAAGGAAGATATGCTTCTTTCGTATGAAAAATTAAATTTTCTAATAGCTATGTGCCGGGGATTAAGCTTTGATGTTATATAAGACTTAACATCTTCTACCGACGTTTCACTAGAAAAGCGTGAAACAAACACAGATTTACTCGCTGGAACTGCGCTTAATTCCTTCGGTAACGGAGAAGGTCCACTTTGAGATGTAGGTTCAGACACAGCTGTCGTTTTTGCTGCAGCCTTGTAGTGACACCTGAGGAAGATGCAGCTTGAGATAAACCAACGAACACCTTTGTTATCGGTTATGATATCGGCCACCCTGCTATTGAGACCAGCACATTTTACGTGAGCTAAGTCATCACACAACCAACACGCAACGCAACGCTCTAAGTCGTTTTAATGTTACATTTTCAAAACAGCAGGATGAATACATTGCAGCGCGAAGTATGTAGTAACAATTTGTATTACAAGAAAAACTCACAGTGTATGCTTTTAGTACGATAGTAGCAAAGATGAGCGTTTGAGAGACACAGAAGAGATTAAATGTGGTATTAGTCGCATGTTCCTTTGCGATTGCTCCCGAAGTCATCCCGGATTAGTCGCATTTTTTGCAGGGTTCATACATACATATCGTCGTTTAAAGTGCAAAACCGCGTATCAACAAAATGCAAAACCGCGTATCAGCAAAAATGCAAAACCGCGTAATTGAACTTGTAGAAATTATTTTCTAGAGCGCAAAACACTCACATTTCAAAATGGTTCTCTTTTTATAAAGCAATCGCATTTCTGGCTAGTATATTTCAGGACGAATGGATAAGGATTGAGCAAAGAGCTTGTGTAAGCAAATCCAATTTTTGGCAGCCCATGTCAGTTACGCGGTTTTGCAGAACTACGATGCGCGGTTTTGTACTTTAAACGACGATATATACATTCTGCAAAAACGCGTAACTGACATTGGCTGCCAAAAATTGAATTTGCTCACACAAGCTCTTGGCTCAGTCCTTATCCATTCGTCCTGAAATATACTAGCCAGAAGTGCTATTGCTTTATAAAAAAGAGAACCATTCTGAAATATGAGTGTTTTTACTCTCTAGAAATAATTTATGCAACCTCACATACGCGGTTTTGCATTAACTTGATACGCGGTTTTCCGGTTTTGTACTTTAAACGACGATATCAATTATATAAATAGGCAATCATGCTTCCTTTACACCCCTTTTACGGCTAAACTGTACTTCTAAGGTATAAACAATTATATATCATTAGAAAGGTATTTTGATGCTGATGTGCAGGCAATTTTTAAAATTTCAAATTAGTTTAAAATAGAGCGAAAAAATCAATTCAAAAGTCACACCAATACCAATGCCATATATGTACATGGTTGGGCCGGAAATGCCTCCTAAATGAATGCTTTAATAATGATAGTGAATTAAAGAAACGTGCTAAGCAGCAGTTTAGGAATAAGATGTATGT
>NW_016157118.1:210751-217084 GCF_001687245.7 Rhagoletis zephyria | reverse complement strand
ATAAACATAAACATAAACATTAAAAGCGATAGAGACAAAGATAGAGAGGAAGAAAGTGATAGGGATAAAAAGGAAATACAACTGAAGAATGTGCGATGTTATATTGTGATGTGTTATGCTACATATGTTATGTTATTGAATCTAATGCTATTCTATGTTATGTTATGCTAAGTACTAAGCTAAACTCCCCTCCACTTAACCCATTCCAACAAATTTTATTACAGCTCAACTAAACTCACATAAACTATCCTTAATTTTAGCGGTTCAATTTCAACCGATGGGCGAACACTACTGTATATTAATAACATCGGTAAATGTAAAGTGGTTATATGAGTTGAGGTGTGTGTAGGTCGGGTCGAAAATCTAATTCTTCTCAAATCCCTTGGTAATAGTGAAAATATATTGTATCATGAAGTCAACAACAGGCCTGCAAAATATTAGTATTTTATTTTAGTTGCAAGAGCACTCGCATTGACCGCCAAGTGGCCCACAGCACACTAGTCGAATAACACCAATTCTTGTTAAAAAGTCTGGGTTCAGCAAAAAGGTTTGCTGCATATTATTAGATAATGAATCCGTTAACGAAAAAGTTAAAGTCAAATATTATTTCTCGCAGCCCTTTAGCTTATCGTTAATCTCACCAGTGTTGCCAGTTCTTCGGCATGAAAAAACGTCCCTTTTGGTCTGAAAAAACGTCAGTCATTTCCTACCCAAAAACGTTTTTTTTGAAATGTATGCACAGAGAATTGCTCTTATTAAACTTTTATTGTATACAAAGGTACATAAGTATTTACGTAAGGTATATTAAAACATCATTTCGACAGAGCACATTTAAAATTCATTGTAAACTGCTTTGAGATCGTTATATAAAAATCATTTTATACATACACTTGTGATCAGCTGATTAAGTCATCAACATTTTGATCGATTGTGGCTGTTTTTGTTTATTTAATGTTTATTATTTTTTCCATAAAAGCCTAGATTTTTATATAACAAACAAAATATAAATCCACATTTCAAACTTTGTGCAAAAATTATAAAAAATCTGCAAAATTTCAGCTAGAGTTTCACCTTTTTATTCAGATTTTTAGGAATTAGGCTAAATAATCGCGTTGATTTTTATTAATTCTTTTTCTTGTAGCATTTGGTTAGGTAATCGGTTGTCGAAAATGCTAAATTACGGTCTGTAAGAAGGAACATAGCAATATTTCAGCCGTTTTTGCGTTCATTACTTTTTCACGGCAGTCTTAAACAAGTCGCCTACTTTTTTCTGACTTTTTATGCTGCTACAGCTTTTTTGGTGCTTTTGCGAGCAATAGATCAGCTCTTCCTGATTTGGCTTTTAATGTGCAATTGCAAACATTGCAATAAGCCTCGTAACAGTGTTTACAAAACCAGCCTTTGAACGCGGGATCCTTAGTCGAAGAACCCAAAAAATGCGCGTACGCTTGGTTTGCATCATAGTTAAGTCATCTCTGTCCAAAGAATAAATATCTTTTGTAGAAAAGTGCTGCGAGGAAATGCTTGTAAAGATTTGTTAATAAAAAAATTCAAAATTAGTTCTACTCAAAATGTATTCAACAAAGTGTGATTGATTTTGACATTGCTCTCATAAGAAAGAGGCTATAATGTCAAATTGAAATGAATTGTTAACCCATTTGAAATATTTTTTTTTCAATTTGAATTTGTTTAAAAAAATTTACACAAACATTTTTCAAGCAACAAATTTTCTTAATAAACGTGAAATTGTTAAGAGACAAACCGCCGAGGAGAGCAAGTAAGTACATTTAAGTTTGGTAATAAGTAAATACGTTCGACTTTGCTTAAATATTTAATGTAAGGAAACCAAGATGAAACGGAGCAAAACTTTTGAACGGTGCGATGTATGCAATATAAGTCAGGACACGAAAATAGTGCGATGATTTAAACCACCTAGATGCGAGTTAAGACGGCAGCAATGTGATGTTGTACTACGTGATTCATCTCGCGTTTGTGAAAACCACTTCAAGGAAAGTGATTTCATTTGTTGTCCGTCCGAATCAAGCACTTTCAAACGAGCTCGTTTATACCCAAACTATTTCGCTTGAAAAAAATTGTATTTCAAAATTGTTAGAGCTCTTAATATAAAATTGGAAACAAATGTAAAATCATACTTTTATAAGTGTCAAATAATGTTTAGGATAAAAAATTTAAATATAAAAATAAACGCACAAAAGCATAAAACTTGGGCATTTAAAAACAAGAAAATTGCTAAAACGATTTTATAAACAATTTGTTTTGTTTTATTGACAAAATATATATATTCCAGGTAATGTAAGTAAAACAAAACTATAATCAAAATAAAAGCCTAGGGTATTAGTGCTGACAAGATACATGCATCACCAAGGGTTAATTCGTTTGTTTTTACTTTTTGACATTATAGTACCTTAAAAGAGAGCCGCACTGAGTTGTCAATCACACCTTGTTTAATACACCTTGGTTCTACTTACAAGATTTAGTAACAGAGAAAAATTATTGGGAAGTTAAAAACGTAATTTTTTACACAAAAAACGTCCGAACGTCAACAGGATGCAAAAAACGTCCAAATTAAATTAGATTAAAAACGTCAACCTGGCAACGCTGAATCTCACAGATATCTGTTTTCAATAAGTTTTCAATAAAATTTTAATTGTTCTCCTGATAATTGCACTGGCCTATAGTTAAAAGATGTAAAGAACAGGTTTAATATTGTTGGCGTGCATTTATGTAGGTCGCTGGTTCCAAATATTCTAATCTTTTTTGAATATTAACTATAGTTTGCGAATTTTTGTTTGTGCAAATGAGTATGGAAACAGTGAACAAGTACTACTTCTAGAAACACTAATTAGTTTACTTAAGTTTATGCATACAATATAAAAATTGCAAATATAAGAAAATGACAAAAAAATTTGTTCACATTTTTTTTTATTTTAAAATTATTTGTTTATAATCTGAACGATTTTAATAACATTGTTATCATAAATCAGTAACATTAAGTCTCGCCTTCAATTTGGTAATCATTACGTACCGATCGAGTAACATGTCCCAAAGTTATATCGAAAAACTTAAGTGAATCTCCAGTTTATTTCTAAAAAAAGTTCTCTTCAATTGTATAAATAACTTTTAAACGATAGAATCGGATTACAGAAAAGTGTGCCAGGGAGTGACTTTTTTCGTTAAAGCTGAATGCAAAGAAATATCGTCCAATTGAAGAGCCCTCAAAAGGATTTTTAGGATATGTTAAAGACTATTGCATTTACCTACAGTCACTTTTTCACATAATGGAATTAACTAAAATATTTATGTACAGTGAAACCCGCTTAAGTAACCAACATTTTTGGACACCGTGAATTTTTTAATATAATCATAAGAAAATCCATCTCTTAAGTACCTCCCCGCTTATTTACCCAACCCGCCTAAGTACCTCAATTTTTCGTGCCCCATTTGCAATTATACTTATAATTTTCCCCTTTTAAGTGCTCTTTTGAAATTCCTTAAAATATTTACTTATTTATTCGTTAATTTTGAGCTCCAGGCCGGTTATTAAATAAAACATAGATTTTGGTGGTTTTATTTATTACATTTATTGCTGTAATGACCAAATCAAAAAACTAATCATATTTACGTATTTTCAAATTCAGTAGCAGCGCTACACACCTTCGGTAAATAAATTCTAAAAAATCAACGGTTACTTTTAGCCACTTGAAACTTGCACATTACTACACTAAAATTGAATGGGCTATATACTCAAAAAACCGTAACGGTTATATCTTTTATTACAAAAATCGCTTTTTAATCGTTATTAATTGAGTTTTATTTTTTGCTCAAAACATAACGATTATTTTTTGAGCTTAATTTTGTACTCAGAAAATAATCGTTATNCATTTTTTTTTATTTTAAAATTATTTGTTTATAATCTGAACGATTTTAATAACATTGTTATCATAAATCAGTAACATTAAGTCTCGCCTTCAATTTGGTAATCATTACGTACCGATCGAGTAACATGTCCCAAAGTTATATCGAAAAACTTAAGTGAATCTCCAGTTTATTTCTAAAAAAAGTTCTCTTCAATTGTATAAATAACTTTTAAACGATAGAATCGGATTACAGAAAAGTGTGCCAGGGAGTGACTTTTTTCGTTAAAGCTGAATGCAAAGAAATATCGTCCAATTGAAGAGCCCTCAAAAGGATTTTTAGGATATGTTAAAGACTATTGCATTTACCTACAGTCACTTTTTCACATAATGGAATTAACTAAAATATTTATGTACAGTGAAACCCGCTTAAGTAACCAACATTTTTGGACACCGTGAATTTTTTAATATAATCATAAGAAAATCCATCTCTTAAGTACCTCCCCGCTTATTTACCCAACCCGCCTAAGTACCTCAATTTTTCGTGCCCCATTTGCAATTATACTTATAATTTTCCCCTTTTAAGTGCTCTTTTGAAATTCCTTAAAATATTTACTTATTTATTCGTTAATTTTGAGCTCCAGGCCGGTTATTAAATAAAACATAGATTTTGGTGGTTTTATTTATTACATTTATTGCTGTAATGACCAAATCAAAAAACTAATCATATTTACGTATTTTCAAATTCAGTAGCAGCGCTACACACCTTCGGTAAATAAATTCTAAAAAATCAACGGTTACTTTTAGCCACTTGAAACTTGCACATTACTACACTAAAATTGAATGGGCTATATACTCAAAAAACCGTAACGGTTATATCTTTTATTACAAAAATCGCTTTTTAATCGTTATTAATTGAGTTTTATTTTTTGCTCAAAACATAACGATTATTTTTTGAGCTTAATTTTGTACTCAGAAAATAATCGTTATGTTTTAAGTTTTATTTTTTGATCGGAAAATAATCGTTACGTTTTGGGTTTTATTTTTTGCTCGGAAAATAATGGTTACGTTTTAAGTTTTATTTTTTGATCGGAAAATAATCGTTACGTTTTGAGTTTTATTTTTTGCTCTGAAAATAATGGTTACGTTTTAAGTGTTATTTTTTGCTCGGAAAATAATCGTTATTTCTTNAAATATCGTCCAATTGAAGAGCCCTCAAAAGGATTTTTAGGATATGTTAAAGACTATTGCATTTACCTACAGTCACTTTTTCACATAATGGAATTAACTAAAATATTTATGTACAGTGAAACCCGCTTAAGTAACCAACATTTTTGGACACCGTGAATTTTTTAATATAATCATAAGAAAATCCATCTCTTAAGTACCTCCCCGCTTATTTACCCAACCCGCCTAAGTACCTCAATTTTTCGTGCCCCATTTGCAATTATACTTATAATTTTCCCCTTTTAAGTGCTCTTTTGAAATTCCTTAAAATATTTACTTATTTATTCGTTAATTTTGAGCTCCAGGCCGGTTATTAAATAAAACATAGATTTTGGTGGTTTTATTTATTACATTTATTGCTGTAATGACCAAATCAAAAAACTAATCATATTTACGTATTTTCAAATTCAGTAGCAGCGCTACACACCTTCGGTAAATAAATTCTAAAAAATCAACGGTTACTTTTAGCCACTTGAAACTTGCACATTACTACACTAAAATTGAATGGGCTATATACTCAAAAAACCGTAACGGTTATATCTTTTATTACAAAAATCGCTTTTTAATCGTTATTAATTGAGTTTTATTTTTTGCTCAAAACATAACGATTATTTTTTGAGCTTAATTTTGTACTCAGAAAATAATCGTTATGTTTTAAGTTTTATTTTTTGATCGGAAAATAATCGTTACGTTTTGGGTTTTATTTTTTGCTCGGAAAATAATGGTTACGTTTTAAGTTTTATTTTTTGATCGGAAAATAATCGTTACGTTTTGAGTTTTATTTTTTGCTCTGAAAATAATGGTTACGTTTTAAGTGTTATTTTTTGCTCGGAAAATAATCGTTATTTCTTGAGTTTTATTTTTTGCTCAGAAAATAAAACTAAATTTTTGCGTATGCGTATGCGCATGCGTCAATAGACAGGGGGCGGCTGTAACGCCACTGTGGAGTGGGTAATGAAAATACAGAGAGCAAGATTCAAGGGCGGAAAAAAAGACAAGGGTAACGACAAAACCACAGACAATCAAAACCTATTGAAGGATCAAGCCAATGATAAAGATGAAGAACTGGACAAAGTTAAAGATAAATAAAAAGACAAGAATTAAGATGAAGATCAAGATGAAGACAAAGATGACGATGAATAAGGTGATGAAGATGAAGATGAAGATGTTCAGCTTCATCTTCAACTTCATCTTCAACTTCATCTTCATCTTCATCTTCATCTTCATCTTC
>NW_016157118.1:193614-210181 GCF_001687245.7 Rhagoletis zephyria | reverse complement strand
ATCGTCATCATCGTCATCATCGTCATCATCGTCATCATCGTCATCATCGTCATCGTCATCGTCATCTTCATCTTCATCACCATCTTTATCTTCATCTTGATCTTGATCTACATCATTATCTTTATCCTTGTCTTTTTATTTATCTTTAACTTTGTCCTGTTCTTCATCTTTATCATTGGCGTGATCCTTCGATATAGCTTGTAAGTGTCTGTGGTTTTGTTGTTGCCCTTGTCTTTGTTTCCGCCCTTGTATCTTGCTCTCTGTATTTTCATTACCCACTCCACAGTGGCCTTAAAAGTTCAATGCAGCCGCCCCCTGTCTATTCACGCATGCGCATACGCATACGCAAAAATTAAGTTTTATTTTCTGAGCAAAAAATAAAACTCAAGAAATAACGATTATTTTCCGAAAAATTATACTTAAAACGTAACGATTACTTTTCGAGCAAAAAATAAAACTTAAAACGTAACGATTATTTTCCGAGCAAAAAATAAAACTTAAAACGTAACGATTATTTTCCGATCAAAAAATAAAACCTAAAACGCAACCATTATTTTCCGAGAAAAAAATACAACTTAAAACGTAACTATTATTTTCTGAGCAAAAAATAAAACTCAAAACATAACGATTATTTTCTGAGTAAAAAATAAAACTAAAAAAATAATGATTAAACTTGATTTTTATAAGTAAAAATTAAAAAATAAAAATCAGTGCCCCTGAAGGTATTCCGAGTAGTAAAAAATATATTGGTGTACTCCTTATGCATGCAGCATTTCTCTTTCAGTGTGATTTTTTGAGTAGAAAGTAGATTTCAAAAGTAATCGTTATTTGCGGTCCCTGGTATTTTTCACTTGGTTTCTGAAGTAATGGAGAATTGAAAATTCATAAGGGAAAATTATAGTTTTTGTAAGTTCTACCATAACATCTTAAAACCTTGTAGACTTATTGAAAAAGGAGAAATGAACGTGAGATACTAAATTTAATAACCCTAAATTTGATATATCTTCCAATTTAAACAATTAACGCATTCCATAGATATCTCAAGCCAAAGTTTCATTTTCAAAATTCATACCCTTAGATTCAATTGTGCAGGCTAAAGATAAGTTTTAAATTAATCTTTCGTGGCCAATAACAATCGGCTTAGACCTAAGACATCCTAATATTACTATTACAATACGGTCAAATGCCTTTTATTTTCCCCCAGTGCTGTTGTTTCTTAAATTTCGAGCGAAGTGAAAACACACCAAAAGTAAAGTGTTTCGGAATGATTTTGGAGTAAAGTGATTATAGTAATGACATTCAAGCACAATTAGGGGTGTGGTTTATTCGATTTAGTTTATTTATCAGCTTATTGGTCAGGCGATTATTATTAAATCATAATGAAGAACGAAAAATTACATTGAAGATGCTGCAACGCCGAAACCGGTTTGTCTCCAAACCATACTTGACATGACGGAATTTCAGCCCAAAATAAATTACACTAACTTTAATGTTTATTTCATCTTTAGTAATTTTGACGTAGAATACGTCTTACGTTTCGATATGGAGGCTATGCTCATATGTTGTAGTTGTAATTTTTAGAGCTTCACGAAAACGCTTATTGCACGAGTACGGAGTTTCAAAGATAAAATTCTAAACCTGGCGACAGATTCATTTTTGTAAGTAACCAATTCGTTTTCTGTCATAGAAACAACGGTGAATATTGGCTTATTTTGGGGTAAATTTTGAGCCTTTAAAGTGCTTCAGCAACTTATGAATTGCAGATATAACTTTCATTTTCGGGATATTGGTTTCTTAGAGCAATGGAAATATTATCGCGAACAAATTTTATATAAATTCAACAAATATTGAGCATTTTAAGGCAAAAAAGGGTTGAAAAAATTAGCAATTTTTCTATTACCAAAATATTCGAAAACCGCTTAAAGATTTTATTTTTGTTTCCTTTCTTCTTCTTGTTTCTTTTATTCCAATAAATGGGCATACATGATTTTCTATACAAAATCACTTCATCATTTTGAAAACACGTGCTTGTGCTGGGAGTGAGAGAAGGAGACAAAAAGTAAGTGTGCGTAAGTATTTCGGCTTTTGAGTAGCAGATGGCGCAATATTTACATATAACCTGATCTCAGCGTATGTATGTATGTAAATCCATACATACGTGCATATGTTGATTGCAGATAATGTGGATCTGTTTTTCTGCATCACTCCCCATACAAAAAAAAAATCGGTACTCTTTTTCCACCGGACTCATAAAACCTATTATATTTTAAGACTTGCACCAAAATATTTCGGAAAAATATTAAGATTTACGTCAGCTGGACCGATGTGAAAATACCTTCAAAAAGTGAGTTTCTTGTGAATAAAAACAGTTTTTTAAATTTTGCGAAAAATCCCCTAAGATGACAAAACAGTTGAAGCTTATACAATTTTGCATAAAAAAAAAAATTCAACGGAATCATAATACTGCGATTTTTGATGCTGTTTTTCAAAGACTGGTTTAAGAAAAACTTGAATAGCTCAGCCAATTCAGACTTTTGAGGTATCATTGGAAAGAAATTGGCTCACCCCTTTTTATTTCCTTGCAAAATTTCAAGCATGAAAGAGAAAGGCAAGAGAATCGAGCCTCATTCCTTGTTGAATTAAGATGTGTTGGTATTTGATAAAGAAAAAATTGGGACGTGAATGGGGTTTTTTTGCAAATTATTAAAACATGTGAGAAAGAACCTTTCCATTGATACCTCACAAGTCTATATCGGTATAGTTTTGGCCCAGTTATTCAAGTTTTTCCTGAAAAAGTGAGAAAAGTTAAAAAAAATCAGCATCAAAAAAACCTATTAGATATTATAATTCCGATTCAGATTTCTTAAGCTTAAACCGTTTTGTCAGCTGAGGGGATTTTTTTCAATAAATCCTTTTCGAAACTGCTTTTATTCATAAAAAACTCCATTTTTGAAGGTATTTTCAAATCGGTCCAGCTCACGTAAATTTTAATATTTTTCCGAAATATTTTGGTGGAAGTCTTAAAACATAACATGTTTTGTAATCCCGATGGAAAACTCACAATTTTTTGCAAGTCTAATGTACATATTAGGGATGTTGCGAATGTGAAATTTTAGACATCCGCGCATGCGAATACGGATGCGGATATCTAACGGCTAACATCCGCAGATGCGGATGCGAATGCGGATGTCAAGAATTTTTAAGAAACAATTAGAATCTAGCATAATGGTGAGATCGTTGTTTAAACAGCGCTTACAAGCCAAACCAGACACATATATCAGGTTGTTCTAAAGCTTTTTAAAAAGAATTCTTCATTCTCATTGGCTATTTCAGAATTTGAGGAATATGTGACTTCATCAGCGCTTTTCGATTTTAGTTTTTATAATTAATTTTTAATACTTTCTGCTGCGACTGGTTTGAAAAACTTTTGCTTCGAACCTCAGATAGGTTCGTAATTCTTATCTTATTAAAGGTCAGACCTATAGCTTTTAATTATTTGAGCATCCCCAACAAACATTTAGGTTTGACCTCAACTTCAGATTAAGTTGAGAACTAAGGTATTTCTCAAATCTCCAACGTTGTTTCTCAACAGTACCTCAAGGTGAGGGTCATAGCGTTCTCAACAAGAAGGGCAATTTTCTTTGTATGAAAAAAGGACTGTTTCTCAAGAAATAATAATTTTTCATTTTATTACTCCTTTTGCATTATGTAGTTAATCAATATCATATTACAATAATCCACTTCACAGTATACAGTCCGACAGTAATTTTGCCACTTGATTCACTTCGCCTTTTATTTTATTTCAAGATTATTTGAGGATACTTTGAAGATTAATTGCTTTTTGTTGGTAATTTTCCTCTTTATATAGCTTTCGTTTTTCACTTGATAATTAAAGATTCGTTTCTTTATCACTTTTTACGTATCTGCGCGTCGGTTAGAGATGAGTTGGCGAATGATATTGGATATCAACTTGAGAACTATTAATTTCTCCAAGGTTGGAGAAATATTTTTTTGGTGTTTATTGGGTCGATTCTCTTTATAGCCACACGTTGATCATTTCTGCTGGAAATCCCTATTGAAGGAGCTTACTCTTTTACTTTAAATAGCAAAGAAGGGACAGTTTTACCATAGAAGTTTTTAGCCAAGGATTCAATGTATATCCCTATGAACAGTGCACACTTTCTTCTTTTGTGTCTAGTAGTTTTTTTAAGATTGGTCCAAAAAAATCATAATAAAAAAAGAAACCAATGCAGGTATTTAAAGAACAGAAAAAAAAAATTGTTAAAAAGACTATGTTCCCTTTGACGTACGTCAAAGGTCAAGTAGAAGTTGGAACTTGTATGACTGCCCATTGATAACGTGGTTATATAGCTTATGAAATAATAGCGCATATTCATAGTCATATTTAGTACTCAACTAAGTCGAAACTATTCTCAGTCACAACTAAATCTATTCATAGTTGCCTTAGTTTCGACTTTTCTGGCTAAGTACCAACTTAAAATTTAGTTTCGGCTGCAGCTGCAACTAAGTCGTAACTAAGAACAAGTATTTTATCAAATTAAGTGAAAACAGACGAAATATGTAAAAATTAAGTTGGTAGAGGGTGATTTTGATAATATTGAATAATCTCCAATTAAAATTTACAAAGATCGATCCATTTTAATCGGAAGATGAAATTAAATGCGTATTACAATTCGAATAAAGCTACATCACAATTTTATAATTGAATAATTTAGATAAATTTTCAAATAATAAGTCAGTTTCACGCTAGTTCTTTTAAAGTAAATTTGTGCATAACATTTAGATATCTACTATTTGTATGTTTCACAGCATGCTTTCGATAAACATCGACTTCACATCACTGCGGTTGTTCTGGCTATTTCACACAATTAACAAGAAAATGATACCTTATTCTTTTGCATAATCATGCAATGAAAATAAAAATTACATAAACGGATGATCAAACTTGATATTATTTAATAAAAATGTAATTTTTCCAAAATATCGAAAAGAAAAATCGATACATTTTCACACTCGTTTTGCTATATCGTAAACTAAGTCGAAACTACTTAGTAGAAGTCTGAAATGCGACTATGAATAGAGGTAAATTTTAAGTTGGTACTTAAATTTAAGTTGCAACTTTGTTAGTTTCGACTTAGTTGCTGGACTATGAATTCGCGCCAATATGTTTAAAGTCATCTTTATCAAAGTTGATAAATATGACATTTGACCAGTTGTGTTGCACAAATACTCCCTCGACCACAGGCAATATTGGCTACAACTTGTCATATTGTTTGCCATATATACGTTTTATCCGTGGACTTGCACAACATTCGCATTCGCAAAAGCTCCGCATTGATTATTGCGAATGCGAAAGCGAATGCGAATGTTAAAATTAATGCGGAGGCTCCGCAGTTGCGAATGCGAATTTTCGTAACACCCCTGGTACATATATGTACCTATGTATGTATGTATGTAAGTTTCGAACTTTTTGCAAACTTTAGAGCGTCTGGTAGAAGTTACTGCCAGCGAGAAGTGCCTGGTAATACTTAATATTGCTTTTTAACCGACTTCCAAAAAAGGAGGAGGTTATCAGTTCGTCGGAATATTTTTTTTTTATGTATGTTACCGCATAACTTTCAACCGATATCGATAATTCTTTTTGCATCGGAAAGATAGTGTCCCAGAGGTGGTGGTGGGTGGTCCGATCCGATCAGTGGATCATGATATATATATATATATACTTTTTTATTTATGAGAATTGAAGTCGGTTTTTTTTGCTAAAAATTACTTGTAAAGTATTAATATTCACATACAATACATACATACATATTTACATATTACATACACTAGACTATCCCAAAAAACCAAAGTTTTTTTCTAACGCATACCACCTCATTTTATTGGTTTTGACTTAAAAACTATCCAAATAAAATTTTATGCAATTCCGACCACGGCAACCGGCGCCAACTTGCAATCAACTATACTTCCTACGTATAATGGCATAATATTTAGTAAATCTGCGTTATTGGTTTTTTGCCAGGTATTCAGGATTTTTTCCAAAGGACCATAAATTATAATATATTTCCAAAAGTTTACACAAAATATGGACAAATGGGTTTAATGATGAATGATACCCAATGGGACAATGGGAAAGGTTTCACATTTTTTTAAGAATTTTCGTTAAGAAATCGTACAGAAATTTCTTTACTAGTGCTTGTCAACCGCTTCATATGTTTTTCTTTAAAGATTCCTAAAATAATCGTAACAAATTTCCGATACTCTTAAATATTTCGGGAGTAAAGCTGTCAAACAATCGACGATACTATCTATAGTATAGATGGACTAGTCACTTGAATTTACTATCTATAGTTTTAATACTATCGCCACTATCGCTTCAATTTCTAGCAGAAAGTGGGTTACTAGTTCTCCATTTCTTGTTCTATTATTTATGGATTGAATTAAAAATTAAACCTTCTGCAACTGATGGCCACAGTTCATCCGCTACTGTATTGGAAGGTAGATAGAAAAATTGTACAATACAATATCTGTGTTCGTATGGAAAAGTAGCTTATGTCGAAAGGCTGGCTTTAGTATAAATCGGCATTCGCATTGGCGCTAAGCCGTTGAACAACTTTTGACGAATAAACGTGCAAGAAATAGTTCCGATACTAGCAAGTCAATATTCTTGTTAAGTCTCATAAAAAAATTCCTTGTCGTTTAAAGAATAAAGGGAATGCCGCAATATACTAAAGCCAGCCTCTCGACATAAGCTACTTTTCCATACGAACACATATATATATATATTGTATATATACATGTATGTATATTATACACATATCATATGTATATTTTAAACCATTCTTTTCTCACCAGGAGCTAGGAAATCAGCCGCTGCCTTATCTGGCAAACAAATTTTTTGTGTCGCGGCATGATCTGTAGAGTCTCAACTAGGGATGTTACTTTTTTAAGTCCCAAAAATCCTGGGATTATTTACCAAGAATCCTGGGATTTTCGGGATTTGTAATGTGCAATGGTGACAATAATAGAAAGCCTTATATTGACCAGTTTTCGCTATATTTCTTTTGTTTAATATTTAATATTTTTTTTATATATGTCTAGCTAATTATACATACACATAACACCGTGCGACAGGCCATTTTACACACAAAAAAATCAATATATTCGCGAAGTCATGGGCCAAATATATGCTGTAAAATTACGTTTCAGCTTTTTTTAAAAGGACTTTGAAATTTTAATAATATGAGTAATTCAGAAAATGGTTTAAAAAATTTAGTGCAGTGTACTTAGGAACAGTGTGGGTATCAAATTAGAGAGAAAATTCTGAAGAGAAAGAAGAGATTAAATTTTTTGGTGCATAAGGTATTGAAAATGTCCTTAAAAATTTTATCCTTGAATATCCTTGAAATTTCGCAATATTTATTTAAAAAAAATTATATGTTAAGGACTGATATAAACTCGACAAAGTCCTCGAATATAGTCCTTCTAACTTTATTAGCTTAAAAAAAATGATTAAAAGGGCATTTCAATACCAGTTCGTCCTTGTGAACCCGAAAAATTTTAATTTTTTTAAATCCTACAGAATTTTCTCTTTCATTTAGTACCCATTTTTATTCTATGTTGCACTGAATTTTTTAAATATGTTTTTAGAATTTATCATAACTTTGACATTATAAAGTTGTAATAAAAAAAATCTAAAAATAAAAAAGCAGTTTTACTGTATTTGACCCGTAGTGTCGTGAGTATATTGATTGCTTGGTGTGTTTTGAATTTTTTTTGTTTCAAATTGTTTCAGTATTTTTACTCAGAATTTTTAGAAATATTTTAGGTACGCAATTTTATAAGTATAACCCATCAAATAACAGGAGAATAAAGTGCAAGTTTCAAGTGACTAAAAGTAACGTTGATTTTTTATAATTTTTTTGCTGGCGGTGTCACGCATTTTCTTCCAGACAAAGTATGTCCGACAATTTGTTTATATGGAAGAAAATGCCCAGCTTCGTTTAAAAAATTCCCGGTATTTTGTAACTGCATGAAGCTTGCATTTTATTCTATTTTAATTTAATGGGCTATAAAACTGCGTACCTCAACTTTTTCTAAGCACGCTGAGTAAAAAGTTTGAAACTTTGGCTTTTTTTTCATTTTTATAATTTTTGTACAAATTTTTAAATGCGCATTTAAATGCAGTTAATTATATGTAAAATATGAATATAAAAAAATATTAAATTTGAAATAAACAGAAGAAATATACACTAATATGGGTAAAATAAGGAGAATAAATTTGTCCACGGACGGCCACCAGACCGTGATACCGTAGAATAGAATGGGACGCACCACCGCTGTATATATCCAGTTCACAATGTGGGGCTTCAAGCCGCACTTCTTTCCTATTGTTGACTTGCAGGCATACAGGGCAGTTATAACCTTCTTGCAACGCTCTTCGACGTTGTGCCGCCAAGTTAGCTTTCTGTCCAATACAAAGCCTAGGTACCTGATCTCATCCGAGAAGGCCAGCGTAACACCATTCAAGGAAGGAAGTTGCATCTGGACGGTTTCAATTTTCTTTGAAAAAAGAACCATGGTTGATTTCCCTGGATTGACACCAAGGCCAGATTCCTTGGACCAGGTTTCCACAACGCGTATGGTGCCTTGGACCAGGTCGCATAGAACTTGGGGTGCTTACCTACTGCCGTCAGGGCTAGATCATCAGCGTAAGCAGTTACCTGACAACGTGTGCTCTGTAGCCGAACCAGCAGAGTATTCACCGTTAGATTCCACAGGAGTGGGGAGAGGACACCACCTCGCGAGGTGCCGCGGTATGCGTACCTTGTTACCGATACCTCTCCAATCTCCGTGTATATAGTTCTGCTGCTTAGAAGGCGGTGAACAAATTCTACCAGAGGGTGCTCCAGACCGAGGTTAGTTAAGGCACGGAGAACAGCTTCTGGGAGTACATTATAGAAGGCACCCTCGATATCAGGGAATACGCCTAGTGCATATTCCTTAACCGCTATTGCCTTTTCAATGGTGTTAACAATGCTATGCAAAGCTGTATCTACATACCTGCCTTTCCAATAGGCATGCTGACAGCTAGATAATTTACTTATATGAATTTCCTGTCAGATCTCCCAGTCCAGTCCAGTCCAGTCCAGTAATCTTTCCAGAACCTTCAGAAAGAAAGATGTAAGGCTTATCGGTCGAAAGTCGCTTGGCTTCAAGTGGGTGTCCAGTGTCCATCCCTTGGGTATGAAGCTAAGTCTGAGAGAAGCCTTGTAGATTGAGACAAGCATCGGACATAGAATGTCAGACGTTTCTCGAAGCTCGGCAGGGAAGATGCCGTCCATGCCTGGAGATTTGTAGGGCTGGAAGGACCTTATGGCCCAATATTCCCTTTCTACACCAATAAAATCTATATATTCTAAGGAGCGTCCAGAAGGTATGTGAGCAGCGCCAGGCTCCTCAGTATACCCTGGGAAGTGTGCGCTCATTAGAACCTCAAGCATTTCCTCTTGGGATGATGTTCAGTCGCCATTCGGCTTCTAAATAAACACTGGGTTCATCGCATTTCTGGCAAGCATTTTCCGCAAGCGATTAGCCTCCGATTGTTTCTCTACGCCATCGCAATCCCTCCAGGAGTCCCTTTGGGCTTTCCTGGTGGCATTCTTAAATTTCTTCAGGGCTGCTTTGTAAGCAGACCAAGAAACATTACGCTTTGCCGCGTTGAAGAGTTTCCTCCTTTCCTTCCTTAAAGAGGCGATTTCTTTGGTCCACCAGTTTGGCTTGCTCTTTCCTCTCGGAAGTACAATTGGGCAGGGCGCAGAGATGGCCGTGTTACAGGCATTGGTGATGCAATCTACGGCTGACCTTAGCTCACCGAGAGAAGCAGGGTTTGCGAATAGAGGCTCCGCTTCTTCAGATGGTAACAGTAAGCCGAGCCTACCGAGAGAAGCGTAGAGCAAAGAGTCCGATAGTACCTTTCTAAACATAGTCCAGTCGGCACGTCTCTTGTTTCTATACAGAGCCGGAGCCGGAGATTCAAAAGAGATTTCGAATGATAGGTACATATGATCAAACTACTGATAGTCTCCAAAAAAATAAACCATCGATAGTACTATCGTATTTCAATAGTTCCCAGAAAAAATGTATTAACTGCCGAGAAATTCGTGTTATTTTTTTCATGTATTTGCCCAAAATATTAGTAACACGACATTTTGACCAAATTTGACTATTTTTTTCGTTCCTTTTTTTTGTTTAAGCTTCATTATTTTTTATAAATGTATAGCTCGTCATATAACAAAGACCATATACAGCGTGGCGACGAATAACTGTTACCCAGGTGCTTTTGTGAAACAAAAGGGTCCTTTATAGATTTTGCGAAAAAAGTGTTTTATAATTAATTTTCCACAGATTTTACATTAATTGTATTAATTAATAATAATAGATTGGCGCTTACACATATGTTAGTGTTTGGCCGAGCTTCTCCTCCGATTTGTGGCGTGCGCCTTGATGTTGTCACACAAAGCGGAGGGACTCCGAACTCCGACTCCGAACGGCGATTGTATTTTTATGAGAAGTTTTTTTCATGGCAGAAATGCACTCGCAGGTTTGCCATTGCCTCCCGAGGGATGACCGCTGTTAAGAAAAAACCTTTGTTCTATATTTTTTTTTGCGATGTTGCTTTGACCAGGGCTTGTACCCAGGTGCTGCGGTGTGGAAGTGCGCACTGCTTACCACTACACCACAGCGGCCGACGACGATTAATTAGTTTTTAAATTTTAATCCTTATTTACATTTTCTAGCAGTGTAAACTGTGAGAGAAAAGTTGATTCGGCACGCAGGTCTTCGTCAGATAATTTATTCCATACCTTCTGTAACCATAGGCTAATTTTCTCCATTTTGAGTAGCTTATACTCCCCCTTTTGTCCAACATAAGGCCTCATACTCAAAAATTTAATAGACTCGGAACTGATGACTAGGACGGCCATTCACTCAACCAACCCTATACAGTTTTATTGTATTTTTATACAAAGCCTAAGAAAAAATGCACCTGAAAAAGACTTGCGTGCCAAATGAACTTTTCTCTCAAAGTTTACACTGCTGGCAAATGTAAATAAGGATTCAAATTTAAAATCTAACTAATTCAACTAAAGTAAAATTTGTGGGAAAGTAGCAATAAAATACTTGTCTCGCAAAATGTATAAAAGGCTCGATAGTTTTGCAACTCGAGGTCGCACCGTTGTTGACGCAGGAAAGCGGGTACATTTCGAGCTCTTATAGACCCGTACGGCACGTCATCAGTTATTACGGAAGATCTAGTCTGGGAGATAAACATGAGCGTGTCGTCTTTAAATAACCACGCGGGATGTTTCCTCAAATTGCGCGCAAAACACGGTCAATCGGTGATGGTTACTACTCACGCTGTAGTCTTACAGAGCTATCATAAGAGAACGCCGATCACCAGCATCGACGCTGCTATCTCCGCATCCTACACAAATTTGAGACTAGCCGCTCCACGTTTTCACATCTCAGCACCAGTCCGACTAGTGCTCGGAGCTGATGTGTTTCCTAAGATTTTTTTGGGTGCTATCCCCGCAGGGACCATGGGCCCGCTATTGGCACAAAACACCATTTTCGGATAGGTGCTATCTGGTGCCTGTTAGGAATGCTAAATGTATTTTTATTAAAATTTTTTTGTTGCATTATATCACAATGAATTTAAATAATAGACAAAGTGCAAGTGAAATTTAAACGACGACTTTACCTTTCGAATCTTTTTTGCATTCTTTAGATTCTAGGCAGGCCGGAAAGAGAACGGCGAATCTTAGTATAAGTCATGATTCATAACGAATGAAGCATGGTGGCCGGATAACGGAGTTTCAGATATTGCAAGGAGGCCGGCATGTTTGGGCCTTAAAAATACCTACTAACAGCTACCCTAATATCTAACCACATTATTGACAGTCAAATGTCAGTTAAGCTAAAATTTCCCTGTTCTAAATATATAGTTTAACTAGCAACCATAACTGAGAATAGAAACTGTTTACTTACTGCTTTTCCGAAGATCGAGAAGAAAGGACGTTCTATCCAGTCACCACACTTCATTCTGATGCCTATTTTTTAATAAAAACTAGTAAGAGCAACGCTATCTTCGGCTATGCCGAAGGCTTCATACCTTTCATGAACGTCTGAAAATTTTAATTTAACAGATCGCAAAAACTGGTAACTGAACAATCAATGGTACAAGCGATAAAGCATAGATTTTGACGATTTTCTCAGTAGACTTTGTATTATTATTTATAAAATATCTTACNAAGTTTTACAGTAAAACCCCATATCTGAACAATCATTTGTATGGGGGGCAATAAATAGGTTATAGTGACCCGAACTTTGTTGATTTTACTGTAAACTTTCTGTTGATAAGGAGTGAAAATAGTGCGAAATTTCATGTTTCTAGCTGCATATATAGAGAAGTTATAACAAAGAATCTCATATCTGAACAATAAGTTGTATGGAGACAATAGGTTATAGCGATCCGATCGCCATTTTCACTGTAAGTATTTTTTTGATAATGGGTGGCAAAATTTAATTTTCCTAGCTGCATAAATGGAGGAGTTACAACGAAAATTCTCATAACTGAACAATCAGTTGTATCGGAGATATATGTTATAGTGGCCCGATCTTTGTTATTTTCACTGTAAGCATTTTGTTAATAATGAGTGAAAACGGTGCGAATTTTCATGTTCCTAGCTGCTTAAATGAAGATGATATGGCAAAAAATCTCATATCTGAACAATCAGTTGTATTGGGGCTATAGGTTATAGCTACCCGATCTTCGCAATTTTCACTGAAAGTATTTTTTTGATAATGAGTGATAATCGTGCAAAATTTCATGTTCCTAGCCACTTAAATGGAGGAGTTATAACGAAAAATCTTATATCTGAACAATCAGTTGAATGGGAGCTATAGGTTCTAGCGACCGGATCTTTTTAATTTTCACTCTAAGAATTCTGTTGATAATGAGTGGAAGTATTGCTAAATTTAATGTTCCTAGCTGCATAAACGGAGGAGTTATAACAAAAAATCTCATATCTAAACAATCAGTTGTATGGAGGCTATAGGTTATAGCGACNATGGTACAAGCGATAAAGCATAGATTTTGACGATTTTCTCAGTAGACTTTGTATTATTATTTATAAAATAGCTTACGAAATTTATCGGTTTTATCTGTCCAAATAAAGAAGTTTTACAGTAAAACCCCATATCTGAACAATCATTTGTATGGGGGGCAATAAATAGGTTATAGTGACCCGAACTTTGTTGATTTTACTGTAAACTTTCTGTTGATAAGGAGTGAAAATAGTGCGAAATTTCATGTTTCTAGCTGCATATATAGAGAAGTTATAACAAAGAATCTCATATCTGAACAATAAGTTGTATGGAGACAATAGGTTATAGCGATCCGATCGCCATTTTCACTGTAAGTATTTTTTTGATAATGGGTGGCAAAATTTAATTTTCCTAGCTGCATAAATGGAGGAGTTACAACGAAAATTCTCATAACTGAACAATCAGTTGTATCGGAGATATATGTTATAGTGACCCGATCTTTGTTATTTTCACTGTAAGCATTTTGTTAATAATGAGTGAAAACGGTGCGAATTTTCATGTTCCTAGCTGCTTAAATGAAGATGATATGGCAAAAAATCTCATATCTGAACAATCAGTTGTATTGGGGCTATAGGTTATAGCTACCCGATCTTCGCAATTTTCACTGAAAGTATTTTTTTGATAATGAGTGATAATCGTGCAAAATTTCATGTTCCTAGCCACTTAAATGGAGGAGTTATAACGAAAAATCTTATATCTGAACAATCAGTTGAATGGGAGCTATAGGTTCTAGCGACCGGATCTTTTTAATTTTCACTCTAAGAATTCTGTTGATAATGAGTGGAAGTATTGCTAAATTTAATGTTCCTAGCTGCATAAACGGAGGAGTTATAACAAAAAATCTCATATCTAAACAATCAGTTGTATGGAGGCTATAGGTTATAGCGACCCGATCTTGGCCATTTTCACTGTAAGTATTCTTTCCATAGTGAGTAACAACAGTGTTAAATTTCATGTTCCTAGCTACGTAAATGGAGGACGTAGAGTGGTTGTTGGGTTGTATTTATTAAAAAAACTCACGACTAATAACGCCGATCGCTAAACGAAATGTGCAAATTCATAAGCGTACAGGCTTTTTATATGCTATGCGAAGCACACTGATCAATACCGTTTGTGCTATGGCAATCCTGCTATACAATTGTTATACAATTTGAAACTCACATGCGAAAAAGAGACAGATAGAGGTTGTTACATTTTTACGGCATTGCCATATTCGAATAAAACTTTAACTTTGACTCTGACAGAAAAAGGTATTGCCATACACGGTATTGCCAGATATGTGATTGTGTAAAACGTGAAATTAACAAAACATAAAACATGTATACATAAATAAGTAAAACAATAAAAGCGGCATGTTACATTAAAGAGCTCATATCATTTATTCAAACTTGTTCTTGGTACAGAAGGTTCATTAACGGCTACGCGGAGATATCGAAACCATTAACTGAACTTACAAAGAGAAACGCGAAATGGGTTTGGACTACAAAACAAAGAGATACATTTGAAGCTCTTAAGCAAGCTTTGACGTCAGCACCTATTTTAAAACAAGCTCAAGACAACATGCCGTTTTGTATAAAAACCGATGCTAGTGCTTATGCGCTAGGCGCAGCTTTACTCCAGGGGGAGGAAAATAATGAGCATCCTATTGAGTACGCGAGTCGATTGTTGTCAGCGACTGAAAGAAACTATTCAACTACGGAGCGCGAAGCTTTAGCTATCGTGTGGGCGTGCTCAAAGTTTCGAGGATACATAGAAGGAGCTGAAATAATTTTATTAACTGACCATCAACCTCTGAAGTGGCTACTAACAATAAGGTCTCCATCTGGTCGCTTAGCACGATGGGCATTACAGATCCAACAATACGATTTTAAAGTTAAATATAACCCTGGTAAAACCAATTCATTGGCCGATATGTTATCTCGCCCGTCATGTGATGACGATCATAGCCAAGTAGATGAGAACTACATATGTGCTTTTCAAGTTGATTTTCCCCGTAAGAGTCCAAAAGAAATACGAGATGAACAGTTGAAAGATGAATACCTGAAAAAGATAATTTCGTCAATAGAGTCACAAGATGACAATCTAACATTTTGGTCCAGCAGAGGTTACTTGTTAAACGACGGAATTCTATTTTGCTATGCCAATGAAGGAAAAGAAGATGCTCAAATGGTAGTACCCCAACATGAGCGTGAGGGGCTATTAAAGAAATATCACAATGAAAGCACTGCAGGGTATTACGGTGTAGAAAGGAGTATACATCGAATCGCTACCCGTTACTTTTGGCCAGGCATGCGAACTGACATAACAAAACATGTCAAAACCTGTATAGAATGCCAGCGATATAAAGCTTCAAATATGAAGCCTATGGGTCTTCTTCAAACCACAAGTTGCAACCAAAGGTTCGAAGTTGTAGCGGTTGACTTATTCGGTCCTCTACCAAAAACAAAAGATGGCTTACAGTGGATATTGGTAGCTGAAGATGTAGCGTCGCGTTGGATAGAAATATTCCCTTTAAAGGAAGCAAGCGCTGAAGCGTGTGCTAAAACGTTGATTGACGAAGTATTTCTTCGTTATGGAATTCCTCGTCGGCTGAAATCGGATAATGGCGTTCAGTTTGTATCCGCGATAATGCAAAAGGTTTCATATTGCATGGGAATCGAGCAACAATTCACACCTGTCTACCACCCGCAAGCTAATCCTGTCGAGCGCAAAAATAAGGACATCAAAACCCAATTAGCGATCCTTGTTGGCAATGAACATAATACGTGGGATCTTAGTCTGCCAGCAATAAGATTTGCGATGAACACCGCAAAATGTCAAAGCACTGGCTTTACCTCAGCTTACCTCACTTTTGGAAGGGAGTTACGTACTCTCGACGATGTGCAACATGACATGACGTTAAGGCCATTGTGGAATCCGAAAACTTTGTTCCACAAATCACGCCTTACCTTCAAAAACTCAACAATGATTTGAAACGAGCAAAGGAAACCGAGCAGCATATACAAGACAAAAACAAGGACTACTTTGATCAACGCAGGCGACCTCAGGATGACTTCGAAATCGGTACCGAGGTACTAGTAACTACGCATACTCTAAGTCAAGCATCAAAGAGCCTTACGTCAAAGTTCGTTCCGAAAAGAGACGGACCTTATGTCATCATTCGAAAAGTTGGTTCATCATCATACGAAGTTGCATCGAAAGAGAATCTGAAGTTACCATTGGGCACATACCATGTATCATCACTTACAAAATACAAACATCGCAACGAAGATCCATCTCCAGCTCCTGTTCGGCCATTGCGAAGACGAGGACGCCCCAAAAATAATTAAGAAGTGTTGTCGTGCGCTCGGGACGAGTTCATCACGCCAAAGGGGGAGAC
>NW_016157118.1:162984-193589 GCF_001687245.7 Rhagoletis zephyria | reverse complement strand
GTTCTGCTTCACGAGCTTCGTTTAATAAATCTTCGTATGAAGAAATCTTTTGACGGCCTACTCTTTCCCGTATATTCGCGCTTAGCATGCCAAACAACATATCAATTTGATCAGCTTCGGCTGGAATGTTGGGTAACTGCGCAAACAATGCACGCTTCTTACGGATAAAGGTGTCCGTTGCCTCGTTCTTCTGCTGCTTACTCTCCATAATCTCCGAATAAATTCTCCAAGCTGGTTTTGCAGGCAAGAAACTTTCACGGAGCCTGCGAATTACGTCAGTGAATGTAGATACCTGATCCTTCACACCGCGCCACCACTCCGCAGCATCACCCTCGAGCAGCATGGGCATCCCGTTAATCGCGTCGGCGTCATTAATCTTTTCCACCATCTTGAATGTTGATACTGATGCGATGAATTCTTCCACTTTCGTTGGATTGCGCTCACCATTATAGCGTGCGTTACACGTGCTGAAAGTGCCAACACGTACGTTGCTCTTGCTTACTGAATTCAGGAGCTGCTGGAATTGTTCCGTAGAAAGGGTCACCATTGTGTTGAATCGTGGGCTTCTTCTCGGCAAAATGTTGAATTTTTCGCTTTTAGCCACTAAGTTTGGCGCCAATGTAGAGTGGTTGTTGGGTTGTATTTATTAAAAAAAACTCACGACTAATAACGCCGATCGCTAAACGAAATGTGCAAATTCATAAGCGTACAGGCTTTTTATATGCTATGCGAAGCACACTGATCAATACCGTTTGTGCTATGGCAATCCTGCTATACAATTGTTATACAATTTAAAACTCACATGCGAAAAAGAGACAGATAGAGGTTGTTACATTTTTACGGCATTGCCATATTCGAATAAAACTTTAACTTTGACTTTGACAGAAAAAGGTATTGCCATACACGGTATTGCCAGATATGTGATNACATTTACATGTTACATTTTTACGGCATTGCCATATTCGAATAAAACTTTAACTTTGACTTTGACAGAAAAAGGTATTGCCATACACGGTATTGCCAGATATGTGATTGTGTAAAACGTGAAATTAACAAAACATAAAACATGTATACATAAATAAGTAAAACAATAAAAGCGGCATGTTACAAGGAGTTATAACGAAAAATTTTATATCTGAACAATCAGTTGTATGGGAGCTATAGGTTATAGTCACCCGATCCTTGTAATTTTCACTGCAAATATTTTGCTGATAATGGGTGGAAGTATTGCAAAATTTCATGTTCCTAACTGCATAAATGGAGGAGTTATAACGAAAAATCGCATATCTGAACAATCAGTTGTTTGGGAGCTATATGTTATAGTGATCCGATTCTTCCGGTTCTGACAAATGATTAATACATTATAAAAATACACCCACCTACCAAATTTGATCTGGATATCTCGAAAACTGAGAGACTAGATTGCATACAAACAGACGGACAGACAGACAGATAGACGGACAGACGGACAAGGCTAAATCGACTCAGCTCGCCGTTCTGATCATTTAAGTATACATTTTAATGGGTCTATCTCTTTTTATTCTGGTACTTACAAACATCGGACCAAGGTTATAATACCATTTCATGCTCACGAAAGGTATAATAACCTAGAATATAATTTTACAAGTAAGTAGTGAATAAGGGCATATTTGAATATACATATCAAACTCAATCTAATATCCAACATTTTGCCTTTTACTTTAAAATCTCATCGGTGCGAAAGTGCAACCAACCCTTGCATCAAACTCGCACCGATGACCAGCTACAATTTGGTAAAGTGTACACAACGACCATAGTATCGCGGCAGCTTTCTTTATTCATTCCATAATTTAAAAATGTATACAAGCAATTTTGTGCGCAGAAATAGAAAATTTGTTACTTCCCATGTATGAGCGTCCGGCATTTGGAAATGAAACAATCGTTTTATCAAATAAAAGGCAAGTCCACGGAGACCGCGCTGCATAGCCTGGTTTAATTGAAAAATCTATTGTCTTGTAGCCCTTCTAGACATTGAGGGAGCTTTAAACATTATAAATTCAGAGGCCATAATACAGGTCTTGAGGGGACTAGAGGTAGACGTCGGTGAGAAATCGGTTTCAAGATATGTGACAAGGGGCACACCACAGGGTGGCGCGCTCTCTCCACTCCTTTGGAACTTAACCGTGAACTGTCTCTCGCGAGAGACGAAATGGGGGAGCGCCAAGGTTGTTGCTTATGCGAATGACGTAGCCATCGCGTATAGGGGCAAGTTCCCGCAAACTCTGTGCGAATTGATGCAGAGGGCACTTCGTGATGTATCAAGATGGATCACGCGCAGTGGCTTCTGCGTCAACTCAGAGAAAGTCGAACTTGTTCTCTTTACGAAAAGATACAAAACACCGCGACTGTTAAGCTTTACGAATGAAGCAAAATTCTTAGGGGTCATTCTCGACAAAAAACTGACCTGGAAAGAGAACATAGTCCAGCGTTATGAGAAGTCGTCTGTGGCCTTATATTCGTGTAGGAGGGCCATTGGTATGAAATGGGGTTTGAGCCCGAGTATATGCCGCTGAATCTACACAGCGGTGGTTAGACCGATTCTCCTTAATGGAATTATAGTATGGTGGCCTTGAGCAAGACCTCAAATCTTAATCTACTCAGAAAATTACAGGGGATTAGTATGATCTGCATTTAAATGTATTTTTGGATCTTCTTCCACTAGATCTAGTTGGTCAGCAGATGGCATCTGTCGCTACACTTCGGTTAAGACAGACAGGGCAATGGGAATCGGGATTGCTGGGTCATTTCTGCATTCTAAAAAATATTGCTTTCTTCCGGTTTGTACAGACCGTTGTGTTGAAACTCCGGTTCAGGATATAAACTTGGTAATGAAAGTCCCAAGCCGGGAGGAATGGACAGAAAACTACTATACTCCAACCGGTAGTATAGTAATTTTCACAGTTGGTTCAAAAATTAGTGGCGGAGTGGGAGGGGGGCTCCTGTAAACGTACTTTTATTCTTTGCCGTACGCATATGTTTACACATCAAATTTCATGAGTACCTGGTACTCAAGCCTTTTTTTGTTCCCCTACTTTTTGCTGTTACTCACTTCAGAGAGCGATTTTGCTGTTTAACGTTTTTACAAGATTTTACACGAAAAGTATTTGGTCAGAGCTATTATATCATCCATACATATATGTATATGTACATAGCGTCGCTGCGCCAACAAAAACGGTTATGTGAACTTTGTAAATTTTTTTTTTGCATATTTTATTAACACTATATATTGCCCACATTACTGCATTTGCCGTTCTCTTATATATCTTTTGGTTTATAGCTGACCAAAAACAGCTCTGAAAAAAACGGGTATACGTCTACTAGCTTATAACTGTTTTTGATCGTAGGCGTATCTGATGAGTGTGCTTTTATTTCGATGTAAAAAATAATTATAAACCAACTACAGTCTCCGACTAACACTCGAACCGAGCAGTTGTGTCCGTAATCTCTTTCTCGCTTAATTATCATTTTCGTATAGTGTTTATTTCACGTGCTTTTCATTTCTTCCATTTTCTTCTCAAGTAAGTTATTTTTCTGTGAATAATTTCTTGTTGGTGTACTGTGAAGTGAACCAATCATATGGAAGTGTCCCCACCGTTCCCCTCGGGGAATCGGTTTGGCATACTGGCTGACANACCAACTAAATACCTACATACATATGGATGGTTCACAAGGTGTCGTACTTGTCGTATTGTTGTATGTTGTAAAGTTTTTAACGGCTAAATAAATGTTTAGAGAACTTGAAATCACCACCAACTATTTTTTAATTGTTAAATAGAGTTTTAGCCGTTTAAAGTTTATGACATACAACAGTACGACAGTATACAACACCTTGTGAACTCCCTAATAGATTCTACTATTTAATTTGATCGCTTGCAATTGGAATCCGACAATTAACAAAGGTAAAAAGTGTGGAGGTAGACAGCGTCTACTCTACATTAGAAAATGTATTCAATCCACCGCTATATTCACTAATGGACTACATAAGTCGTATGCGACAGGCGAGGCCATCACATCCTTATATTATAATTATTTAGAGTATACATTTTTTTANACATTACTGCATTTGCCGTTCTCTTATATATCTTTTGGTTTATAGCTGACCAAAAACAGCTCTGAAAAAAACGGGTATACGTCTACTAGCTTATAACTGTTTTTGATCGTAGGCGTATCTGATGAGTGTGCTTTTATTTCGATGTAAAAAATAATTATAAACCAACTACAGTCTCCGACTAACACTCGAACCGAGCAGTTGTGTCCGTAATCTCTTTCTCGCTTAATTATCATTTTCGTATAGTGTTTATTTCACGTGCTTTTCATTTCTTCCATTTTCTTCTCAAGTAAGTTATTTTTCTGTGAATAATTTCTTGTTGGTGTACTGTGAAGTGAACCAATCATATGGAAGTGTCCCCACCGTTCCCCTCGGGGAATCGGTTTGGCATACTGGCTGACAGCATGCTGAAATCCCCCAAATCTAAACGCAAAAAACCTACCAACTCTACAAAAGAAGCATTTCCTACTTTGCCTGTACCATCGAAAAACAACAACCAAAACGACCCTAAATTTATTGTTGTCAAATCGACTGACGTATCTAATCCACTCTCTAAATACAGCGTTTTTGCTAAAAAAAAAGCACTTGACAGCATTAGCACTGAATATANTTTAATTGTTAAATAGAGTTTTAGCCGTTTAAAGTTTATGACATACAACAGTACGACAGTATACAACACCTTGTGAACTCCCTAATAGATTCTACTATTTAATTTGATCGCTTGCAATTGGAATCCGACAATTAACAAAGGTAAAAAGTGTGGAGGTAGACAGCGTCTACTCTACATTAGAAAATGTATTCAATCCACCGCTATATTCACTAATGGACTACATAAGTCGTATGCGACAGGCGAGGCCATCACATCCTTATATTATAATTATTTAGAGTATACATTTTTTTACATTTAAAACTATAAGGCCAGGTAAAAAACCTGGGGAAGCACCAGTAGGCAGTATCAGGGGATTGCTTTATGTAAATAGTGAAGTCAAATTCAAGTTGCGTCATACCGACTGCTGGACATCATTGCCACACAAACGAGTTCTGTTATTACAGCAATACGAAACGGAGATATTGTAAGATGGTCCAAAAAAATGTAACAATCTAAACACAACAGCCTTCAAACATTAAAGCAATATATACACAAAGATTTCCATTCGTTTTTACTATATTATGCAAATTTGCATAATGTATACAAATGTGAAAGGATTTAATAAAAATTCAATTAGATATATTCATATTGAAATTATTTCTTGTATATACGAGCTTTGATTGGATATCGCCCATCGAAACTTTGAAACAGTGCATTGGGTCAAGTTAATACGCTGACCGAAAAAACAGTTCGCATCTCTGGCAATTTCATGGTTTGTACGAAAAATGTGTCCACTCACCACTTTGCATTAATTTTTATTACAAAATTCCAATAAAAAAGGGCAGTTAACTAATCGAGTCCTGAACTTCTATACATTGCATCTAGGCCTAACGGCAGTATTATGTACAAATTGCATACGATTCCATACCGCCAAAAGCAAATTTAAACCGTGTATAAAAACAGCTTTGGGCTTTAAGGCGGCGCAAAAAATTGATCACGTCGTAATTGGTAAAAAAATTTTTTTTCATAAATCAATAAAATATTTTTAATATAATTTTTTTTTAATACGACATTTGCAAAATATTCCTTATGGGCATCAGGAATCAGTATTTTTTCTCTCCTGAAAAGTTATTAAAAAGCTGTTGGCGCAGCGACGATATGTATATTCATGTATGTTCATCAGTTACACAGGTCCACAAAAAAAATCGATGAAAGGTTCCTTTGACCAAACCTAGTCTGTTACCTATATGTTTTGGGGTCACTGAAAATGAATCTGGAGTCCGTTTTGGTCCATCACGTCTGGAGTTTTTTCTTACTTCAAAAAACATCTCGGATTTTACGTGACAGAGAAAGAAAAGATAACTTCTCCCTCTGCAACCCGGATTTATCGATTATTTTTGGTAATGGAGGATATCATAACTTGGATTTTAGAGGAGAAATTTTGCAGCAGATAATCTAGCTAAACAACAAAAACCTAATATATCAATATTGTGAAATTTATTAAGTGCAGCAGTCCGATCAGATATCCGAGTCCGGCTCTTATTTTTTACAGGATGTCCGGAATCCGGTTACCCGGCAAGATCTCTATCCGGCACATCCCTAGTTGAAACGAATTAAATCATCAATCATTAACATTGAAACAAAAGAAATCAATTAGGGTATTCACAGTTTACTTCTAAAGTTAAAATGTGGCAACTTTAACAAGATAACACACTAGAACTGTGAGCAACCCTTATATTTAAATAAAGTATTAAGTTGATCAACAATACCACGCATTGTTAGACCGTTTGCCTTTCACGCGTTTGTGTTTAGAGAGCATCAACAAACCACATATGTACATATTTCTCTCTATTCTCTCTTCTCTTTTTTATACTCAGCTAGCACAGCGCAAAAATAAAAAAAGAACCTTTGCTAGCTTCAGGCAGGCTCAAAGCGAAACGTATGTACAAGCAGCGCTGCGCTCAAAGTGAAATTCATGTATGTATGTACAAGCAGCGATAGATGCCAGTTTAACACAAAACATAAACATGAGACAAAGTCGAGTAATTTTGCCCAAAAGTGTTATCTCTAATTAGTATGGGAACCAACAACAAACAAAGTTACCACATGGTAAAATGTTTTAAAGTTACCAGGTGGCAAAATTAACACAGTAGATAATATAGAACTGTGAGCACCCTAAATGAAAAGTTGTTGTTGCATGCCATCGCCAGCTCTCTGTTAATACCTAGAGCCTAAATGCATGCTATAGCTTCAGCGTTAGCGATTGAATTTCTTTTCGTTAAAAAACAAAATAGAATTATTTTGATAATTACCTAAACGACAAAAAACTGAATCGTTTGAACAAAACGATTGCTTTTTTTTGGTAGACGCTAAAATTAACGTTACAATGCATCCATTATTCCATAATGAAAGGTTTTGTAAGTAACTTTTTTCTAAAATTTTACATTGCCACCCACAGGGATGGTTTTTGGAAGCAGGAGAAAAGGGGGAAGAATTCAATCACACTTCCTAAAATAGTAACTAAATTCCACAAAAAAGAGCGGATAATAGTGATTTAATTATTTAATTTAAAGAAGCTTATGTACATCGAATATAACCGCTAATTTTTATTAAAAATAAATATTTATATGTATGTATATACCAAAGTTGCGTACGTCAGACGGCGCATAACTTGAGAATGGATGGTCTTTGAGCTTTTTTTTTGGTGTGTTTGTTTGCCTTGTAATTTTTTTGCGATACCATTTACAGTTGATGTATATGAAGAAGCTATTTGTTTGTGGAAAAATTATGGCATTTTGATAAAAAAAAAAACGACAAATAAAAACATTTGGAGCTTACGATTGCTTCGAATATGGTAATTCGAACTCTTTGGTGTTGCACTTTTAGTGTTCTGGGGAGATTATGCCGCGGTCAGAATATTAAACACTGGCACAGAAGAATTAAAAAGACACGCAGCTATTGAACGACTCACACAGGCAACGTGATCTACATCGTCAAATGCAAGACGTATTATTATTTACTAGAGTGCCAGTTACTGTCGAAATTCGACAGTTTTTCTGGTTTTTGGGAGCCTTGGAGAGGTTTTCTAACTTAACCCGTAGCAAAACTTATACGGTAGAAATTAACTTACCGGAAAATCTTCTGCTTTGGAACTTAAACGTAACTAATATTTTTTTTATATTAGAACGTCTTTGGAGGACTTCGGCAGGACTTGGAATTGACCCGATACATTCCAGTTTATCGATAAATTTCAATGATTTGATACATATCGATAGCTCGAAGAATTTCGAAAACACTAAAATCCGATAACTCAACAAAATTCGTTAACTCGACCAAATTCGATAACTGTGAAATTCGAGGGCTCGATAAATTTCGATAACTCAAAAATGTAAATTCTTTGGATACCTTTGGATAAATTTTTATTTTTGACAGCTCCAAATTTTTCGAAAGCTATCGAAAACTTTTGATAACTCGTTACACTCTGTTAACACGACAAAATTCGATAAGCAGTGATAAATCGATTAGCTTATATAACCTTGAAATTTCGATAAATCGATATATTTTGAAAATTCCACAAACTTCGATTCGATGAATCAACCAATTTAAGTAGATCAATAATTATCGATAACTCTGTAAGTTGAAAGAACTCCATGCATTACGACACCTCGATAAATTTCGTTAAGTCTATAAATAATGATAATTCTATAAATATCGATAGCTTTATACATTTCTTTAACTTGACAAATTTCGTTAATCTCACAAGTTTTTGTAGCTCGATAACTATCCGTAAATTTGGACAACTAAGTTTCTGTGTCTATAAACTTCGACAACTCAATAAACATTGATCAGTTTAAATAATTCGATACGTTGCGATAACTTAATAAGCATGAATAAATTTCGATAATAATAAACTTCGATGATTCGATAAATTTCAGTAACCTTTATGGCTTATTTTATTTCGATTCCTATCGGAAAATTTCAACTCTGTTACCCTAATTCTTATGTATCTCTCATTGTCTCCATTTTCGCCTTTATCTCCATTTTCGTCTTTATCTTCACTTTTGCCTTTTTTTGTCTTCATCGTTATCACTTGTTTCTTCATCTTCATATTTATCTTTATTTCAAAGTTTAATTTCAAATACGAAGTAAAACAAAATGCGAAACAGCTTAAATTGAACAGGTTGCAAAAACAACCATACACAAATATGGAAATTTTTAAACGACGATTTTCAACCAATTTCGAAACTATAAAAACTCTCCTCATTTACAGAAAACTTTAACGTTTTAATCGGTAATATGGTCTTCATCTTTCTTTTTATCTTTCACATCTTTGCTTATATCCTTTTCTTTTTCTATTCACGTAGATGAGATGAGGTGCGATGACGTGATAAGATGTGACGTGATTTTATGTGATGTGATAGGATGTCATGTCATGTGTTGTCATATCCTCTGATGTCATGTCTGTGATGTCATACCATGTGATATCATGTGCTGCCACGTCATGTAATGCCATGTCATGTCATACGATGTCATATCACGTTATGTCAAGTCATATGATGTCATGCCATATAATGTGATGCCATATCATATGATTTTATGTCACGTGATATCGTGTGATGTGATATCATATTATGTGATGTAATATCATGTGATGGCTCTTCATATCATGTGATATAATGTGATGTGATGTCATGTAATGTGATCACATTCCATGTTCCGATTATTATATCGATAACCCTGTTGATAACTGTGTCGATAAAAATGCCGATAACAATATCCTTAAACATATAGAAAAATACAACGATTGCAAAATCGATTAATTCATCGATAAATATAACAATCATCAGTATCGATTATTGTACATATCGATAACAATATAAATTACTAAATCGATAACAAAATCAATTATTTAATCGAGTATTATACCGATAACACTATCCATTATTGTATCGATAACAATATCTACTATTATATTGATTATTATATCGATTACAATAGCGGTTATTTAATCAATAACAGTATCGATAACAACATCGATTATTTTATCGACAGCAACATTGATTATTATATCGATAAAAATAACGAGTTTTATATCGATAACAATATCGATCTTCATCCTCATCCTTTTCTTCATATTTATCTTTATTTTTGCATATTCCACTTCACCTTTACCTTAAAGTGTTTAAATTTACTTTGATCTTCGTTTTTGCCTGTACACAGAGAAATTTTCGTTTCCAAATTTGTATGGAACGTTTTACTTTTAAAAACGTTTTGACCCAGGTTTTGCACCTACAATATTTATTTAAATTTTGAGAACGAAAATTTTCAATTCAACTTCCAAAATCCATGTTTTTGTTTTTGGTACGCAAATTTTCAAATCGTTTTTAAAAACGATCTTTTGATAATTGAATATGCGCATGTTGAAATTAAATCCTAAAATGTTTTTTCTCCATTTTAAAAATATGCATTTTTAAATATGATATTAAAATTTTATTTTTATTAAATCACAACAAGTCAATTGGTATATACATACATTGTCAAAAATATATTGATATACATACATATATACTTATAAATAGGTTACAAAATTTAATAAACAAAATACAAATGTTTTACAAATACTATATACATACATACATACATACAGATGTTCCCGCCTTACTTCAACGCTGGGCCTGCTAGTTTTTCTTCACGCTGGTCAAGCCCTGTAATTTAAAGCAAGAAAATTTTAAATTATTATTTAATAACTCATAAGAATTTATTTTTGTAAATTATTCTTACCAAAGCTCTTTTCGGTCGAAGAAGTCCACCGTATCACCAATGTCCCTTCCATGTAGTTAGGTGGTTAGAATGACGGTATTGTTTGTATATACTTCATCACCTTTTTTGAAGATTGAAGTAACTTATTTGTATCAACACAATTTTTTCGACAAATGATGCAAACATATGAAATGTTTTTCATTATAGCTAGGTAGCTTCTTAAATTCTAATGCAAAACATTTTAGTTTTAAATATTTTTCATACTTACTTGACTGAAAATAAATTAAATTTTTTATTTTAAAAGTGTATAGTTTTATTTTACTTGTTGAAAAGTGTGTCGCACTACAATTCGTTGGGAGAAAATCCTCAAATGTTTCATTTTAGTTTTGAAAATACGCATTTTTTCCGTTATTTCTTTAATTTTGTCTGTTCTCCTCAGTAAATAAGTGAATATATTATAACGATCGTTTTTGTTTTGCGAATGTTTCGTTTTAAAGTCGTAAATACAAATACTGTATTTTTTATTTTGTATGAAGTAAAATTATTTCAAAAACTTTTTTTTTACAATTTCTTTTAAAAACTTGCGTCTTACCTGTATCATTTTCTCTGTGTACCTCTCGGCATCTTTGTTTTTGTTTTTATTCTCAAACCGCTAAACCGCTGAGAACCATTTCCATGTGCATTATCCCCTTGAATTTGACAATTTACTCCCAACCAACCAATTGCCGCTAAAGAAGTTTCACTTCATAAATTCATGAAATGTTCTTACCCTTTCAGATACCCTAATTCTTATGTGTCTGTCATTGTCTCCATTTTCATCTTTATCTTCACTTTTCCCTTCTCTTTTTTGACTTCATCGTTATCTTTATTTCTTCATCTTCATATTTATCTTTATTTCAAAGCTTAGTTTCAAATGCGAAGTGAATCAACATGCGAAACATGTCAAATTGAACATGTTGCAGCAACATCTATACACACACGGAAATGTTTAAACGACGGTGTTGGCCGTAATTTTCAACCAATTTTTGAAACCATAAAATCTCTGATCATCTATGAAAAAATGCCTTTCCAACGGTGTTCTTGGTTTTGAAATCGGTTCGGTAGAATCGCCAAACGAACGGAGACAAAATTTATGTTAGCGTATTAATATATAGATACGCCTTGGTCAAATGAGAAGTTGTTGATGGTTGATATATTTTCCGATATATATCCGCAGTGTTCGAAAAAAAAGCAACTTAGCTCAATTGTAATTCAACCGGAAGTGCAGACATATTTATTATTTGAATTATTAAGATACAGCAGAGTTGTATTAGATTAATAAGGGTCATTCCACATTACATACAAATTCATAACACCTTTCCTGAATGACACTTTCTACTTTTAATATAAAAAGGAAAATTCGTATACATATGTGCATATACATACATATATTCATGGGCGTCGCTACCTAGGGGCAGGAGGGGCGGCTCGAGCGCCCCCCTAGCTTTTGAAGTTTACCTTCTATGTAGTATACAATACTATGAAATGGCAGCTGAAAGCAAAACTTTTTGCCCGGTAGTAAAAAGCATATAAATCACAGTTTCAATCTTTATACAAAATTTAGGAAAATTCAACAAAATCTCAAATTTTTATCTGAATCCTTACAACATTTCTGGGTATGCAGTTTTATAGCCCATACAATGTCATAGTCTAATGAAGTGCAAGTTTCAACCAGCTAAAAAATCGCGCTGATTTTTGATAATTGTTTTTTTGGAGACTACTTTTGCGTTTTTTTTTTTTATATAACAAGTGTAATTTACAAAAAATGGCGTTGATTTTTTGAAATTTTGTTGCTAACGGTCTCCCGCATTTTGTTTGATAAGAAATTCATGTTTGTATGGGAAAAGTGAAAAATCCGTCACAAACAAAACATTTAAGAAATCAACGGGATTTTTTAGCCGTTTTAAACTTGCACTTCATTAAGACTGGTTTTTCAATATTTCATATTTTGACTCCAAAATTTGGCGACACATCTTGACACAATTTTTTCTCCTTTATCCATACTTTGACCGATGATTTTATAGGCCAAAAAACGGACATATAGCCGATTTAGCAGCGCATTTACACGACTAAAGGCCTATCCGGATCCAAATCAGTCGATAAACCGCTTTTTAATCCCATTTGACAATGTGTTTTCACTTATTTGACAACAAATGCCACTAAATTTGACATAGTGAAAATCAGCCTTTAGACTAAAATTGAACACCCAAAAATGTTCTAAAGAATCAGATTAAAAAGTTTAAATTTTGATGAAAATGTGTGGAATTTTCCTAAATTTTGTATAAAGCTTGTAACTGTGATTTATGTGGTTTTTGTTAAAGCTTGAAAAATTAGCTCGAAAAACATTACGAATATTTAAAAAAACCAACAGGTGATCATTTGTTTGAGTCACGTATAACTGTCTATTTAGTTTTTCTCTCTGAAGTCAGGATTTTCTAACTAATCTGCTAAACTGTCACGAGTCTTCTTGCCGAGGTATCAGCGCATAATTTAACCATCCCCACGGGTATCTCGAACATTCCGGCGAGCTATTGCCGTTTTGGGCGAAAAAGGCGAAGAGGGTGAGTGCATGGGACTTTGAATGTGTTTCTGTTTTTTTTTTTATGAAAAGGGGGAAGATTATGGCAACAAATGTTAAGATACAACTTGAAAATTGCATTCGCGAGCAACAAGAATTAACAACGGCGGTAGTGAAGTTGTTACGCAATGTCAAAAAAGACCCAACAAGTAGAAAGACTGAGGCATATTACGAAGTCGGGCTTGCGTCTCTAACATCATATAGGCAAGAGTTTAGAGAAATCCATAGGAAAATAATGAGAGAGGGAGATGAGGGGGAAGTTAAAGCTGAATATTTAGATAAAGAAATTTCAGAAAAATTTGAGGAAGCTTACCTCGACGCGGTCACTCATTTGAAGCAGGAATTGTCTATGTTGTTACGGTCAGCACCAACATCGGCCGCTGCAGGCAATACCCAAACCAATATTGCCAACACAGGTCCTTTAAATACTGATTCACCATTGCCGGAAATAAAACTGCCGACTTTCAATGGGAGACATATGGATTGGCCAAATTTCAAGGAAATTTTCGTGGCGCGTGTGCACAACAGCACCCGACTAACTGACCTTCAACGGCTTCACTATTTACGAAGTGTACTTGTAGAAGAAGCAGCTCAGGACATACAACATATTACTATGATTGGGGAAAACTACAACGTTGCCTGGCAAATGTAATCTGAAATATACGACAATAACCGCATTTTGTTCTCCCACTATATGAATATTTTAGAGATGTTACCCTCCTTTTCGCGCGACGATGCCACGGGTTTGAAGCGTTTCACGCAAACCTGTCGATCGTGCATTAATTCCATACAAAAGTTAGGTATTGGCATTGTACATCAGAATCAAATTTTGGTGCACTTCTTAATTATGAAATTGAGACCCAATATACGCCACGAGTGGGATCATGCTACGCGTATAATGAAAACCGTCCCTACCCGTGATGAACTGTGTCGTGTGCTTGACGAACAATACCAGATGATAATAACGTCAAAGGGAACAAAGACAATAGACAGACCCAAAGTGGAAGGTCACCGAAGAGAAGTGCACAGTTCGTTCGTGAATCAGAAAGCTATAAGTTGCTGTCTGTGTAAGAAAGAATCTCATCCCGGGCGAGCTTGCCCAGAATTTTTAGCATTAAACTTTGGCGATAGGAGAGCCGCGGTGATTAGATTAAAGTTGTGCTTCAACTGCTTGAGTCAAAATCACACAGTCGTGAAATGCAATCGCCGACACAAGTGCGTTACCTGTGGAGATAAACATCATACTTCAATTCACGAAGAACCTCGACGGAATACGACACCGACTACGTCGTGTCACGCGGCAATGGTAACCTACAGGGGGATCATATATGGTCCGGTCAGTGGCAGTGGAGAAGTTGATCCTGACAACTCTTACCTACTGGGACGGTAACGAATACGGGAGTGAAGGGCCGGTATTCCGGTACAGAACCACCTCGCAGCTACTTTACAAGGGCATAACTTACAGCGGAGCAAACTAATCAGGATGTTGCTAAAAGGGAGTTGGATTATGAGGTGCTTTTGCCAATAGCGGTGGTAATAATTACCAATTCAGAAGGTCGGTCCCAATTCGCAAGGGCATTTCTCGACCAAGGATCACAAGCATCCTTTATCACGGAACGGTTAGCTCAAATGATGTATCTGCCACGACGTAAATACAATGTCATCATCAGCGGTCTGTCGGCTACCAGGGTGGGTGAAGGGCGATCAACGGTAGATATTTGTGTTGGATCTCGGCTTAACACCGACGTACGATACAGCGTTACGGCATATGTGTTACCCAAAATCGCAAATATGATGCCTGGTAGAAGAATCTCGGACAATCTTGCGGAAAAATGGGAACACATTCAGCACTTGGACCTGGCCGATCCAGCGTTTTACGAAACAAAGGGCGTGGATTTACTTCTGGGAAGCGATGTTTATGATGAATGCTTGCGTGGTGGCGTGATTCGAGGTATAGGCTGTTCGCCCATAGCACAAGAAACATCGTTCGGATACATTTTGTCCGGCAAGTGTTGCGCCAATTATGAGGCCAAATTAGTATCCACATCTTATACTCAGCTTGATGATTTATTAGAAAGATTCCGGGAATTGGAGGAATTTCCTGCTCAAATGGCTACAACAGATGAAAACACTTGGGCAGAGGAGTTTTTCAAACAAACTTGTCGACGGCAAGGAAATGGTAAATATCGCGTAAGGTTACCAATCCTCACAACCATCGACAGCACAAAAACTATTGGGAGTTCACGTGCCATGGCTTTGAAGAGGTTTATCCACCTGGAGCGAATATTAGAAAAGGACCCTGATTTTAGGCGGGATTTTCAGAACACAATTGATGAGTCTTTAGATCTGGGTCAGATGAAAATAGTTAGTACATCAGAAGACGAACATAAAATCATGAAAAACGATAACACATATTTTACTTGTTGTTGCCTGCCACACCATGCAACAATAAAAGAAACGTCTTCTACAACGAAGGTTAGGGTGCTCTTTGATGCGTCTGCTCGTACTAGTAACGGCAAGGCATTAAACGATATTTTAGCCACTGGACCAGCATTATTGAATGATGTATTTCTTCTTAACTGGCGCTTTTTACGTTATGTGTTTGTGACGGACATAGATAAAATGTACCGCAGAATTGATCTTCATGAAGTAGATGCGCAGTACCAAAGAATTCTGTGGTGGAATAACCTATCAGAGGAAATACAAGAACTTTTCTGCTCAACTGTTATGTTTGGAACCGGGTCAGCACCTTTTACGGATTTACGCACCTTACAGCAGCTTGCCACGGATGAAGCATCTAGGTACCCGCGGGCTGTGGACGTGGTTAGACGTCAGATGTATATGGATGATGTCTTATCGGGGGATACTACAATCGAAGGAGCATGTGATTTGCAGAACCAGATCTTATCCATACTGAAGAGCGGAGGGTTTGAATTAAGGAAATGGTCAAGCAACCATGCTAAGTTGCTGGAAACTATCCCACCAGAGCATAGAGAGTCTAGTGATTTGTTGCGGCTGAACGCTGAAGAAGAAATTAAAACATTAGGCATGTATTGGTGCCCGACAAGGGAAAATAAAACTGGAAATTTCTAATAACAGCCACACAAAGAGATCAGTGTTATCTACTACAGCGCACTTATTTGATCCGTTAGGGTTTCTTAACCCCGTGATTATAACGGCTAAAATTTTTATGCAAATGTTATGGACATCCAAAGTCACCTGGGATGATCCGGTACCAAAGGAGCTCGAAGGTACTTGGAAGGAATACGTTAAGGACTTACCCACAATTCAGAAGTTAAATATACCACGATGGTTACATACATGGCAAGTTACAGATAATTGGGAATTACATATTTTTTGCGATGCATCCACAAATGCTCCTTCTGCAGTAGCATACATACGGGTGCTCAACGAGGATGCAACATTTTCTACTCAGCTGTTGAGCGCGAAAAGTAAGGTCAACCCAATTAAACAAAAATTAACAATACCTAGAGCGCAGCCGTTTTGGCGATTAAGCTATGGAAATATCTCGGAAAAATACTCTACACCTACATCCATCGAAAATACATATGTGGACTGATTCAATGATTGTATTAGGTTGGATCAGAGCAGAGTCAAGAGAGTGGAAGGCCTTCGTATCAAATCGGATTAACAAAATCGTAGAAGTCACCAAGCCCCAACAATGGCATCATGTAAGATCTGGGGACAACCCCGCAGATTGTTCCAGCCGCGTTATCCCGATTAGTAAACTCCTCACTTATAGCTTATGGTGGAAAGGCCCCGACTGGCTAGCTTTTCCGGACAATCAGTGGCCAACCTCAGATTGCAAAATCCAAGATGTGCTCCACTCCGTGGATACGAAGCGAAGGCACGTTCAAACCATGCCAACCACGATCGGAAATGACTATCTTTTGGACAGGGTCAGATCAAGCTCATCTTTGACAAAACTCAGTAGAGTTTTCGCCTGGTGCCTTCGATTTATATCAAACGCACGATTGCCAAAAGAAAGCCGCAAGAGAATATCACTCCAAGTTGCTGAATTGGACAAAGGTTTGATAAAACTCATTGGTATCGTGCAGCAGGAAGCATTCCCAAGCGAAGTACGAGATCTCTCATCAAAACGCGTAGTCACAAGCACTTCTAATTTATCGTCGTTAAATCCGTATTGGGACGATAAAGATAAGGTACTTGGAGTAGGTGGCCGACTACGTAAATCACTGTTATCAAAAAATTAGATGCATCCATACATTCTACCGGCGAAACATCATTTCACCCAACTAGTAATAAGACAAAGTCATCTCACAACCTTACACGGTAGTGTTACTGCAACACTCTCATATCTGCGCAAAACGTATTTCATCATCAACGGTCGGAACATGGTGCGCTTTAATCTTCACAAATGCGTGACATGTTACCGACACAAACCTAAACTCTCTCAGCAACAAATGGGAGATTTGCCACCAGCAAGGGTTCGTCCAGCTAGAGCTTTTTCTTCCACCGGTGTTGATTATGCCGGTCCCATAAACATTCTTCCGTCTAAGGGAAGAGGCAGAGTCTCTATTAAGGGCTATATTGCGATTTTTGTTTGCTTGGCTACCAAAGCGATTCATTTAGAGGCAGTAGGTGACCTATCGTCACAAGCCTTCCTAGGAGCCTTACACAGTTTTATTGGCAGAAGAGGACTTTGCAGCGACATTTACAGTGACTGTGGCACGAATTTCGGTGCGAATAAGAAGCTCCAAGCGAATCAAGACGCGTACAAGCAGTTCATAACTTCAAATATAATGCCCACCCTAAGTGAACGTCGAATTCAATGGCACTTTATTCCTCCGGCCTGACATAAATGATTTAAATGTACTAGCGCCGGGACATTTTTTAATAGGCGATGCCCTGCTAGCTCCCCCATCTCCCCAGATTAGGGACACAAATGTTCACGATCGCTGGAAGAATTGCCAATTCTTATCCCAACAATTTTGGCGTCAATGGACCAAAGAGTATTTGTCACGTTTACAACGCCGCCCGAAATGGTTGCACCCACAAAGAAATTTTCAGATCAACGACCTCGTTTTAGTTAAGGATGAACGACTTCCTTGCAATAAATGGCCTCTTGGCCGCATAGTTAAAACTCATCCAGGCGACGATAAACTAGTTCGAGTTGTTACATTAAAGACTGCAGAAGGTATTTTCAAGCGCCCATAACTAAGTTATGCCTATTGCCTATGCCAGATATAGATTCACAACACACTCAATAGTATGACATGTATCTTTCTCTTCTTGTTCAGCCTTTAGAAAACCAACACCAGTGCAACGAGTAATCCAAGCTTAATAATGAATTTTTAATACTAAAAATCTCATCGGCGGGGAGAATGTTCGAAAGCAGTGTTGTTTGTCGAACCACCACTGTGAAGTTGTGTCTGGAAATGAGTTTGTTCTCTTTGAGTATATGCGTACAATGCAATACATACATATATGCATGCTCTTTGCGTTGGAGTACTGGGATGCAGCGAAACGAAATGTCAGGAAAAAAGAGCGCGAGAACAAAAGGAAACAAAAAAAATACCGGTTTTTTGGCGAATAAATATAAGTATAGATTTTTGCATATATATAGATTGATTGTAACCTTATGCTTGTTAAGCTGTTGCTCTGTTCTATTTAGGTTTTGTTTTCGTTTTTAGTATTGTTAGTATAAATGCCCGCGTTTTTCTTCTGAGTAATTTACAATCCGAAGGCGAAATTTGAGGACATCACTACAAATTGACTAGAGGGACATTATCGAGGTTCCAGCGTTTGAACTATTCCGAACAACTGCAATAAAACAGCGTCATTAAAGGTTTCATTCCAAAGTCCGCTCGACTGTTGAAGCCCGTACAGCGACTTCTGAAGCTTGCGTACACGGCAAGCCCTCTGGCTGTAACATATAAATTTCCTACTTAAACTCAGCGTTTAAGAATGTGGTAACCGCATCCATCTGGTGGATAAACAATTTGTGTTTAGCTGCAAAGGCGAGCAATAACTGGATGGATGTGTACCTAACAACAGGTGCGAGCGTCTCTTCGTAGTTTACCCCCTGTTCTTGGCTGTACCCGTTGATAACGAGTCTTGCTTTACGTCGAATGATATTACCACTGGCATTTTGTTTGGTTTTAACCACCCATTTTGATTTAATAGCCCTTTTGCCAGGTGGTAACTCAGTCAAAGTCCAAGTGTTATTGGAACGTAGAGACGACATTTCTTCCTTAACGGCCAGGATCCAGTCTTCAGCATTTGCACCAGAGATCGCGTCGTGAAATGATTCAGGATCTTGCGAAGGGTATTCGATAAAATTAAATTTATTCTGCTTGCTGGCTATTCTTTTAGAGCGCCTTAAGTTAGCTTGCGTACTAGAGTCTGTGAATAGATCCTCATCCGTTTTCTGTTCAAGTTTTCCTTCTTCTGGCTTTTCTTCGACGTTCGTCAATTCTCCACATTCTGTCCCCCCAGAATTAGGAACGTCGCTAGAGTCGGAGACGTCATAGAAAGGTTCGCAACTGCTTGGCGCATAAGCTTATTTCTCAATAAAAATAACATGATGATTTTACGCGTCTTTGGGTCAAACAAACGGTAAGCTTTAGACGTGTTACAGTACCCAACCATTAGGCACTCGATTGATTTTACGTCTAATTTGTGACGTCTTTCCTTTGGAACATGTACCATGGCTTTACTGCCAAACACACGCATATGCTTAAGAGACTGTTTTGTATTTGATCAGATTTCTTCTGGACAGCGCGAATCTTCTCAGTACGAAACGCGGTTCAAAATCAGTGATCGGACTTCTACCACATTGTGGAAGATCTGCCACTTTTTTGAGCATCTACGACACAAGGTCTGCAATCTACCACATATTTGACTTTTTGAGTAGTTTTAGTTTTACTCGACAGTTGTCCAACACTAAACACTAACAACAGGCAGAATGGGAGGATAAAATAAACCATAAAATAGTAAATTTTCTCAATATTAAATTTTTCGACAGGAAACGTGGTTTTATTTTTTGAAATAGCAAAATATATGATTTATAAAAAGAATTAACAGCGAAAATGTTAAAAAACGGCGATTTTTGTGAAAGTATTAGCAAATTTCAGTGCATATGAAGTTTCTAAAGCGTTGTTTACTTTTACTTGAGAATTTTCAAAATCGGCAAATCCCAAGTAGCGGTTTCTGGAACGTGCCATATTTGTTCGCTACATCGTGATGTGATAAAAGGAAAAGCTGGTAGCACTCCACAAGGTTGCAGGAATCTTTCAAAATATGTTCGAAAAATATCTGCTTTAAAATGTCAAGGAAAAAATTTTCCAAAACTCAACGCAATTTGCTAATTCAATTTTGCACTTTATCATACTAAAACTAATTTTTTTTAGATTCTAATTAAATGTTTTCAATTTGGATGAAACCTTGCAGAATTTTTTTTTACTTTTGTACAAAGGATCCAAAACCTGAGATCTACAAAATTTTTTTGAAATCTACCCCATTTGTTTCCAGATTCAACCACACACATTTTTTTTGAAGTCCGATCACTGTTCAGAATATAGCCTGTAGTAACCGACGCCTCAGCCCAAAATTTTTTATTTAAACCACGAGTCTACCAGCATACAATGCACTCTTTCAACAATTGTTCGATTTAAACGTTCTGCCACACCATTTTGCTCAGTATATGGCGAAGATGTTTGGTGTACAATACCATGTTTCATTAAAAATTCTCTAAAATTTCTATTAGTGTACTCTGTGCCATTATCAGCGTTGCCATAAGTCAAGATTTATCTTGAAAATGAAGATTTTTTAAAAAGCAGAATTATACACTGAAAATATCTTCAAAATGAAGATTTTTGTGTATGATGTAATATTTTTAATGTTTAAGTTAACTTATTTATATTATCCTTGCTACATCATTGCAAGCAGCAAATTAAGGAGGAAGAAAAATGAAATACCAAATCCCCTAAAATATTATCTGCCTTGTTCGCTGGCACAGTAAAGCACATACTCTAGCACAAAGCTAGAGAGTGAAGGAAAAGAACAAACGGTCTTTTGTATCCCCTCTGGCTTAAATGACAACAATGGAAAATGTCACATAAACTGCCATTTAAGAAACACTTGGTGATGGGTTTACATGGATAAATGTATAACGACAAAAAAAAAAGGGGCGGCAAGATTTATAAAACAACGTCCATGTAAAAATATCTATAAAAAATCGAATTAAAAAGCTCAAAATTGTTATGGAACTTTATCGAATTTTCTTAACTATTGTACAAAGATTGAAGTTTGGACTTATGGTTTTTGAAGATAACACAAGCAACTTCAATTCTCATATAAAAATTGATCGTCAATTTCTTCATGATCCAATCACCGTATCTAAACCAAATTAGTAGTAGTAGTAGTATGGTACCACCCTTTCCGATAAAAACGAATTATCGAAATCAGTTCAAGTAGTCCACAGTTCTGCGGTAACATATATACATACACAAAAAAAATATTCGCACGAATTGATAAGCTCCTCCTTTTTTGAAGCCGGTCAAAACTTGCAAAATGTCGCGTCCCTATTTATATTTTCGCCAGCGTATATATGTAGCGACACAGGTAGTTGTGAATAAAACGCTTGCGTCGCTTACTTAACAAAATATATATTGAATTATTTATTTAAGTGAAAAACAAAAGTTTAAGCTAAATACAATTTACGTAGAGGAGCGAGCATCCTTACAGGTCGACGAGCCAAGTAGAAAAGGGAGGAGATTAGAGCACGCTAGTTGGACGTGTATATTTTCCAGGCTCGATACTGGAATTTGACATATTGAGCGAAGCTCTCAGCTGTTTAGCAGCTCTCAGTGTGTTGAAGAGTTGCCACACGCCTCCCCTTGTTATTTAAGTGTTTTACATTACAAAAAAAAATTTAGATAAATACAATGTATATGAAATTATAACTAGAATTAGTTAGACGTTATCCGCAAAATGAGCATGTCTTGTAGCTTGGCTAGGTCTTGCTACTGTTTGTTGATCTTCAACCGATGCTTCGTCGTCTAGCTCGTAGACAGGCTTAAGTCGATCGGCGGATACTGGGATTCGCTGCCCTTGGACGTCGACATAAAAATGTTTATCATTGCGCGATATTACACGGTACGGCCCTTGATATGGTGCTGCAAACGATGGTCCGATTTGGCCTTGCCGGATTAAAACATGGGTGCAAGTATCAAGTTCCCTGAAACGAAAAATAGAACGTTTTCCATGCCGCGACATTTCGACAGGTGCTAGCTTGTGAAAGGGATTTATCAAACTTTTTAGCAGTCCCTGAAGGGGCTGGGCTTTATTTGCTGGATTAACAAACTCGCCAGGAAGTCGAATAGGCTCACCATAAACCAGCTCAGCGGGAGTTGTTGAAATATCGTTCGTGGGCGCGTAATCCTATTAGTACGATTGGTAGTGCGTCAAGCCACGTTTCGTCATGACTTAGCAACGCCGACTTCAACTGCCGATGCAAACGTTCAAGGAGTCAATTGGCTTGAGGATGGTAGGGCGTAGTTTTTAAATGGTTGATTCCAAAAAGTTGTGCGAGTTGACGAAACAGGGTAAGTTCAAATTGACCACCGCGGTCTAAGGTTATTCTCAGAGGAACACCATACCTTGCGATCCAGTGATAAAATATTGCACATATTGATATTGATAACTGTCGCGTTACCTATATCGACTCTGGTTGAGATTGCGTTACGAGTACGTTTCAAATCATTGGAATTAACTAAACTAATTAAGTAAACAAGTCTTTACTTAAATTTTTTATTATAAATCGCTCAAGTTTGTAAATTTTAAAATTTGACGAACCTGTTTATTGAAATTATTGTTGACAAAAAATGCAACCATGTGCCACATTCATATGTTTTTTCTAATTGCAAATTCTTGCCGCCAAAATTTTTTCCAGCTTTAATTTGGAACTTCTCCCCAAGAACTAGTATTTCTACTTATGATTTATTTAAATAAAACATGTGAAATTTAGTTGAAACAGTTTAGCCGGTTTTTTTTGCCAATCTAGCCGGTTGGCCCCGAAAGTTCTGGCAACACTAATGATTTGGCCAATCATGTCTATTCGGCGGAATTGCCATGGAGAAGCGCGTTCTGCTTTCTGTTCAAACACATGTAACGGCTTGTGATCCGTATAGATTACAATATGCCGCCCCTCAAACATGTGTCTGAAATATTATACAGCTTCGAATATTGCATGGAGTTCACGGCCGTACGGTTCGTACAACTTGCGAATGGACTCAGGCAGTGTCCGACTAAAGAACGCGAGTGGCTGCCAGGCGGCTCTTACACGCTGCTGTAACACAGCGCCAACCGCGGAGTTAGATGCGTCAGTGGAGACAGCCAAGTCGGCGTTCATGTTAGGGTGAGCTAGCTCGGCGCATGTTGCTAAGGCCTCCTTGGAACGTTCAAATGCACTTTGAAGTATTGTCGTCCATGCCATGGGTGTGAACCTTTGATTTTCGGACCCGAAAGAACTTCGTTTAAAGGGGCGAGTAGCGCTGCCGCATTTTTTATAAAATTGCGATAGAAATTTATCATACCCATGTAGGCGCGTAGCTTCTTCACTGTCGCGGGCGGTGATAAGCTTCGAATCGCGCTGACTTTTTCTGGCAGTGGTTTAATTTCACTGCATGTAATGTGGTGACCGAGGAATTTCGCCTCTCTTTGACCACAGCTAGATTTTGCAGCATTTATAACAAGTCCATAGTCTTGTCAGCGGTGGAAAATAGTTTTAAGATGCTCGAGGTGTTGTTGCTCGTTATCTGAGGCGACTAAAATGTCGTCAATGTAAGGGAATACGAATGGGAGATCACGTGTAACTTCGTCCATAAATCGCTGGGAAGTTTGCGCGGAATTTCTGAGTCCGAATGTCATAAACGGGAATTCAAATAATCCGAAAGGGGTGATTATCGCAGCTTTCCGCTACCGGAATTTTATTAAATGCTCTAACGAGATCTATGGTAGAAAATATGGATTTTCCATGTAGATTTGATCCAAAATGTTCAAAATAACGTACGGGATATCGGTCAGGTACTGTACGATGGTTAAGGCGTCGATAATCTCCGCACGGCCTAGATTCACCTGACTTTTTTGACACCAAGTGCAGTGGTGACGACCACGGGCTATCTGACGGGCGAGCGATTCCCATTTTCAACATTTTTTCGAATTCATCTTTTGCGATTTTTAACTTGTGCGGAGCGAGACGCCGCGCTTTACTTGAAACCGGGGGACCTTCTATCGTTTTAATATGGTGTACCGTCGCGTGTTTTGTTTGTTTGAATGCACCGTTCGGTCGAGTGATAGACTGAAATTCAAGTCAAGAGTGAGGGTGTGGTACCCATAGTTTTCAATTGGAAAATCTGTTGCGGAATACAACTGGTAACCTACTGGTACTAGGTGTCTTTTAATTCGGGTGCGAGGAAATACTGATAGATCCGCACCCGTGTCTACAAGGAACTGTGTCCCCGTGGTGCGATCTAATAGAAATAGGCGGCGTGATGTTACTGAGGGAGAGTCATTGACCACCTCTACTGTCCCTCTTTCGAGTTTCCCGAGAACTTACAACCAGGAATACAACGTTGGGCATCTTTACCAAACTTTTTGTGGTAGCGACAGATACCATCTGCTGACAGACGTGTGCGACTGTGTGAGGAATCACGCCTACTACGGTACGAGGTGTTTTCCCTACTGCGATTTCGTTGAGTCTTTACATTAAGTGAGTCTAATCGCTTTCGAGGTTCAGCTATTTCTGCGCGTAAGGACTGCTCTTCAGAAACCGTGGCTATAGAGCGTGAAACATTTGGCATCACCTCGTGTATTTTGTCTGCTAACCTGCTAAGATCTTCTAAAGGTGCGTTTGGCTGTGCTGCGAGACAAGCACGTGTTTGGGGTGGAAGTTGTGACTGCCATCTTGCTTTAAGAACGTTGTCTGGCACGTCTGGGCATAAGCTACGTAGATGGCGAAAAAATTGTGAAGGGGTACGATCCCCAATTTNTCAATTTTTTCGCCGTCTAAGAGTTGGAGCAACTTAACGTCTTTCGACTTTGTTAGTCGCTCGATAAGACATTGCCTTAGCATCGTATAGGGTGTGGTTGTGGCGGGACATAAAATTATGTCTTCTATCTTTGCTGCGGACTGAGTGTCAATAAGCGAGACTGCATGATCAAATTGACCGTGCTCGTCGGTAATGAAGCGAATCCTAAACTGTGCTTCTAGCTGGGCGAACCACCAAGCTGGTCGCTCTGCGGAAAAAGGAAGTGCACGTACTGATACATTTCCAGGCATGTTTGTTGGCGATGAGACAGTGTCGGTTTGCATTGGCGGTGCTACTTCGTTAGGTGTTCCGCTGGCATTCATCGGCATTGCTATTGTGTATTTTGCACAAGACGATGGATTTCGATGCGGCCAAAAGAATCGGCTGAAATCACCAGCTAGCAAGGAAATATGTGCGTTGGGCAATAGGATTTCTCTCTGCGATACTTTACCGCTGCAAGAAATTGATGCGGTCCTCTTCTTGGTACGGATGCTCGCAGATAAAAAATATTACAATTTTAGAGTATAAACCAATTGAGTTTACAAATCTTTCGCGATCACGTCGGGGTCACCAATGTAGCGACACAGGTAGTTGTGAATAAAACGCTTGTGTCACTTACTTAACGAAATATATATTGAATTATTTATTTAAGTGAAAAACAAAAGTTTAAGCTAAATACAATCTACGTAGAGGAGCGAGCATCCGTACAGGTCGACGAGCCAAGTAGAAAAGGGAAGAGATTAGAGCACGCTAGTTAGACGTGTGTATTTTCCAGGCTCTATACTGGAATTTGACATATTGAGCGAAGCTCTCAACTGTTACGGACTTTATAACTTGAAAAGGGTATTTTTTCAACCAACATAATAAGGGCTATTTACAGCCGTAAAGACATTATCGAATTTTTTGTTTCTTTTTAGGTATTTTTAAATAAAGATTTGTTGGGATCGAAAAGATTTTTTTAGCTTTAAAATCTTATTTTGAAGATTTTTTTTGAAAAAATTAAAATTTTTAGGGGACCTTTTCTGGCCACACTGGCCATTGTCAGAACGAAATGTTTTGATTTTACGCAAGCACTGATTTTCCGCTAAACTTTTATATTTAATAAATTCATCAAAAACGTCTGACTTTTGCTTAATTGGCACCACTGTAACTTTCCGCGAAAAATCATCTATAAAAATCACAAAAAATCTGTAGCCCTAGTAAGATTTTATTGGAAAGGGTCCAGCAACATCCGAGTGAATCAAACTAAGTAAGTTCTTAGCACGCGTACCACTGTCTTCAAAAGGCGCCCGAGTTTGCTTACCTTTGATACACACGACACATTGTTCTTTTCTAATTTTATCAAAATCGACACCACTGCATGAATCTTTGATTTTCCTTAACTTCTCATTGCAGATATGACCCATTCTACGGTGCCATAACTCGAACTCATTCTTGACGATAAAAGCACTTCTCTCGTTCTGAGTGTTCTGTAATCTGTATAAATCATTAACAGCGGTCGCGGTGGCTATTAAGTTGTTTCGTTTATCAAAAATTTTATAATAGTCTTCTTCGAGTATTACTTTGTTGCCGTTTTTAGTCATTTCGCGTACTGACAACAAATTCGCGCACAAGTCGGGTACATAATCAACACTAAGCATAGCATTATATCCCGACGATAAACACAGTTTTAAATTACCACTAGACATAACGGGAATAGTTTTATTATTCGCTACAATGATATTTATATCAATTGCCGGCTTTTCATTAAAAATTAAGTTTTTGTTTTGCGTGATATGCGAGGTTGCACCCGAGTCTATGTACCAGTCAGCTGTGCGGCTGTCATGCGAAAGCAAAGAAGCAAAGAGAATTTTCTCATTCTTTGGGCTGGGGGTTACCGCTAGGATGGCCAGATATTATAGTGACATAATCAGTACATTTGGGATCAAAAATCAGTACAAAGTCATAAAAATCAGCTCATTTTTAAGTGTATTTTTTATTATTAACAATATAATAACCAAATAACAGCGCATAAATTTAACAAAAAATAACTATAAGACTTTTAAATACATATAGTATTATCAATATAAAAATTCATTACTTTAAAACAAATCATAGGTATTACGTATGTATGTACAGCTTTGCTCAGGAAAATAGTAGTAAACTGTATTGACAGGTTTTGAAAATTTGTTCTTTCCTTACTTAATTTAAATTTCTTATAAAAATTTAGTTAATTCTATAACAAGACATGTGAGTTGAAGTCTCAAACTTTCTAGAAAATTTATAAAAATTGAGAAAATTAAAAAAAAAATTGTAGCCCATTCAGTTTCAGTAGAAAACGAGCTCGAGTCAGAATTTGTTTGCATATTTTAAGCTACAAATTTAAAACATATTTAGTTGGTGGGCTTATAAAATACAACATTCACATTAAAATGTTGACTAAAAGGTATATTACCGAATTATCGCTAAACGAATTTTCGAGTACGAATGCAATTTAATAGTGTTAAATGTGTATGTGCAAGTAAAATTACAGGTGGTTGAACATTAAAAATCAAAGTAAAGCTACATATATCATATCCAAGAGTCGGTAGTTTGCACCTTTTCCAAATTTTTAGAACTTACATTGCACCGTAGCAGTAGTCGTCTTAAGTTTGACATACTGGCAGCCGATTTCTCAATGGATGTTTAATTATAATCCAAAACATTATCTCTTATTGTCATCTTCTCAGTGTACTTAATATATGATTAGCTCACCACCACCTTGCATAAGATTTATTAATGGCGAAATCAGCTTTTCCTGTAAATCCTGTAAAACCTGCAATTCGTGAAGTTGGGTTGGGTTGAATCCAAACAGTTTGTTATTTTGCGAAATCCTAGNGTAGTAAACTGTATTGACAGGTTTTGAAAATTTGTTCTTTCCTTACTTAATTTAAATTTCTTATAAAAATTTAGTTAATTCTATAACAAGACATGTGAGTTGAAGTCTCAAACTTTCTAGAAAATTTATAAAAATTGAGAAAATTAAAAAAAAAATTGTAGCCCATTCAGTTTCAGTAGAAAACGAGCTCGAGTCAGAATTTGTTTGCATATTTTAAGCTACAAATTTAAAACATATTTAGTTGGTGGGCTTATAAAATACAACATTCACATTAAAATGTTGACTAAAAGGTATATTACCGAATTATCGCTAAACGAATTTTCGAGTACGAATGCAATTTAATAGTGTTAAATGTGTATGTGCAAGTAAAATTACAGGTGGTTGAACATTAAAAATCAAAGTAAAGCTACATATATCATATCCAAGAGTCGGTAGTTTGCACCTTTTCCAAATTTTTAGAACTTACATTGCACCGTAGCAGTAGTCGTCTTAAGTTTGACATACTGGCAGCCGATTTCTCAATGGATGTTTAATTATAATCCAAAACATTATCTCTTATTGTCATCTTCTCAGTGTACTTAATATATGATTAGCTCACCACCACCTTGCATAAGATTTATTAATGGCGAAATCAGCTTTTCCTGTAAATCCTGTAAAACCTGCAATTCGTGAAGTTGGGTTGGGTTGAATCCAAACAGTTTGTTATTTTGCGAAATCCAGGAAACGAAACAATTGCAAGCTGACACCTTTTTAATAATGGTTTCAATCTGCTCACACGTATGAGTTGTCAAAAACCATTGTTTTGAACATGTAAACCTCAAGCAAATGTCAAATACACCAATTTACAAAAGTATTTATTAAATGTAAAAATCAGTACAAAATCAGTACAAACTCAAAAAATCAGCAGATTTTGCGTACTGATTTCGGGCTCTTAAAAATCAGTACAATAGAAAAAAATCAGCACATGTGCTGGTTAAATCAGCGCATCTGGCCACCCTAGTTACCGCCCTTCTTATTTATTTGGGCATTGGTTTGCAAAACGTCCTATTTATTTGCAATTGTGACATTTAAACAATTTAGTTTTCTTTTTATTCTTTGTATAAAGAGCACTTTCATATTCTGGTTTGTCAAATTTCTCCCCTTGCAATAAAAGAGCTTTAACACTATCAATTGTAAGTTTTTGCTTGGAGTGGAAAATCATCCGGGAGACCTGCCAGTATTAAAGATACTGTCACTTCCTCATCAATTTTTAGTCCGGCGCTTTGTACTTTTAACGACGTCATCACCAAAGAATTTAGGTACTCCTGCATCGACGAAAAATCAGTGGGTTTGCATTGAACGAGTTTTTTTAGTAACTCAACTTTGCGCGTTAGTCCCGAATCTTCGTACGCTGATACCAGGCCTCTTTCGCCGTTTTCGCAGTTGCAATCATGATACAAAAAAAGAAGGTAGTTTCACTTTGAAATATTTTGACATAAACTGTACTTATGACGTTTATACATTTCGTAAATTGCTCGAGTATCACTGCCACCTCAGCAAATTATTGGTTTGGAAATTTTATTATTTTTTAAAGGATTTTTTATCCATTAAAAAATAAAAACACGCAAGATAAATTTACTTAATTCATCGTATTAGCATAGCTGTTAATAAGTATGTATTAATTTAAAATACCTTAAATTACCTTACCGCAAAAAAAGTTGGCGTTATATGCAGTGTTCCATGAGATATTATTATAGATATTAGGATGTTGCTTTAATTTGGATCCTTTTTAGAGGACATATGAACAAAGGAATAGTTAAAAAGTAGCTTATCGACAATGAAAGCACTATGGAAGCATAAAAAATTTACAAATTCTTAGAGCTCCCTGTTATAGTTTATAGACAGATAAACCATGATAAAAACGGTGACAGGTAATAAGATTAACGGAAATAAGGTCAATTGACTTTACTTCCCACCGTGTTGCGAAATAAAGTCAATTGACATTATTACCTTTTTAAAAACGTAATAAAATCCATTGACATTATTTCTCTTTCAAACATTCAATTTGCTTAGCTTCGCGGCGGCCCGCGTCAGCGCGCCACACCGCGCGACCGGCGCGCACACCACGTCACGCCGCGGCCCCCCTTTCCCGTCTCCCGTCGTGCTGTAACGCAGGTAGATTTATTTTTTGTATACGTTGAAATAAAATTTTTATATATTTTAAACATCGAGGGCTTATATTCAATAATACCCTCTATCTGCACACTTTTCACAAAGATGAGATTCTGATATAAAAATCAACCTAAGCTTTAACAGTGATATTAATGCTACCTTATATAACGACAGGTAATAAGTCCGAGATGATTTCTAAAATCACAAATTAGTTTTTGTGCAAATTTCAGATAGAGGGTATTAATGAACTCAAGCCCTCGATATTTCACATTTTTATATTTGTAAGTTATTGGAAGCAGGGATGCCAACTTGGCTCAAACCGTGCCATTTGTTCCTATTTTACTTCAAATGGCACTTAATTTTTCAATTTGGCACAAAATGCCAAAATGGCACTTTTGTAAAAAAAATAACATTTCAATACATTTTTGTGAAATCCTTTGCGTGCATTTCTTTTTCTCAACTAAAATTTT
>NW_016157118.1:161643-162722 GCF_001687245.7 Rhagoletis zephyria | reverse complement strand
ACTAAGGATAGTTAGCAGTCCTGATTGGAAGATTTCTGCTGTGTTTTGGGGCAACAACTTGTCTGCAGTAAAAAAGCATATAATTTGTGTTTCAAAAGTGTGTGAAAACCAATCAATTAACTTATATGATCTCGGTTTCGATATTAAATAATCAATAATTGTTTAGACCCGCATTTCGGCACAATGGCTCTGTGCCATCTAATAAATAGTGTCGTCGTTCTCCTTAGCTGCTTTTAAATGATGTCGTCACAATTGGCGGAGACATGAATACAGTGTAAGAAAATCCTTTTTCTATAACTGTTTCCTTATAGAATGGTTGGTTTCTTTTCCACCTTAGACATTCCAAATTCGTTCAAAATATACTAATTTAAAACACGGAATTCTTTCAGTGTTCCTCCGGGGTTTTTGGACATGGACTGTTTCTTCAATTTAATAGTGTTCGCTTTATTTTTGTGGAAACGAAACATGTTTTGCAAGTTATGGATCATTTCTACACTCTTTCTTCAAATATTTCTCGTATTCCAGCTGTCCACAGGCGTTTTGTTTTTCGCATCGTGTTTTTACATATTCGTAATTTAAATTGTTTTAATAAAATCAATTGGTGGTAGTTCATGACTGTGTGTGGATTAATATCACAACACTGAGGATTTGGCAATAACATTTGTCATCTATTAAAAAACAACACTTACGGGGCAATGTTTATTGTAAGAACCAAGTAATGAAACCGAAACCGTAACCGTTTAAAACCGTTTCGTTTTTCAAAACCGAAACCGAAACCGTAACCGTTATCTTGACCTGAAAAGGAACGATACCGAAACCATTTAAATCACAGGTTTCAATCGGTTTCCAGAAATTTACAAAAATAATAAATGAAAATTTCTTTGAAATAAATGATTTATTTAAACAAAATCAGCAACATTTTGCTAAAATTCTTGTTAAGTAGTAAATAAGTATGGCAAGGTAACTTTTCGCAAAAATCTGCTGATGACTTTGTTGTTGTGAATCGATAATCGATTAATTATATTTAAGTAGTTTCTTTCCCGTACGCAATGCGAGATCCCGCGTGTGCCCAAAATAGC
>NW_016157118.1:155090-161606 GCF_001687245.7 Rhagoletis zephyria | reverse complement strand
AGATTTTATATGGACGAAAACACAAGTTTTAGGTCGAAAACCAGTTTTAGCAACGAAAACATGTTTCCGATGTCGGTCAGAACATGGTATAAGTGACAAAAACAAGAACAACGTGAATCAGCTGTTTCTCGACTTGTGGGCACGAAATGTGGGTTTTTGCGTTTCCGTACTTCTGAACTTTGTTCCATTTTTGAAAGAAAATGTTTCTCTTATTCTCTAATTACCAAATCCGGTCCGGATTGTTAGGGAAAGAACCTAGTGTTGATATTATCAGTGAACTGTAATTTTCGATTTTCTTTCCTCAACGTTTAAGACATTGTGATTTAAATAATATCAACAAAATTTCTGTGAAAAACCGAAACCGGAACGAAACCGAAACCAAAACCGAAATAAATTTTGAAGAACGAAACCAAAACCGAAACCGAAACCCTTGGCAAAACCGAAACCCAAACCGGAACGTTATTTTGAATCGGTTTCATTCCTTGGTAAGAACAAAATTTTTTTTCTATGAATCGACAGACTTTAAGCATTGTTGACGCTATTTCCATTTGAATGAGGAAATATCGTCAATGACTTTATTTCCAAATTTTTGTTGACTTTATTTCGCTTTTGAAAAGGTAATAATGTCAATTGACTTTATTTCGCACCAGAGTGGGAAATAAAGTCAATTGACCTTAATTCCATTGACCTTATTACCTGTCACCGATAAAAACATTAGAAGGTAAAATAATTCTCTCAATTCATCGGCCATGATTTTTTTCTGACGTTTGCATACATTTTAAAATCATGTAAAATTGAAAATAAAAAAATGAAATTGTTCACAATTGTTGATGTCCGAGATTAAAAATGAGAATGTGTGTGTGCGCCTGAGTTCGAATTTTAAAATTATATTGCTTCCAAACGTTAGACTGCCTCTCAATTATTTTACCTTGTAATGTTTTTATCAAGAGATAAACTACTCGATCTACTGCTGCTGGTGCAGCGTTTCGCTTAGATTGGGCACATCCGTATCGAGGCTGAAAATTTTCCGTCGAAAAGCTGTTGGAACAAGCAAATGACACCTTGGTGAAGTTACCATCCACGTGGCCATCCCGAAATATGCAGCTAATCGTACTAAATAATGATGAAAATAATTGCATAAACAAATAGATTATCCACGTGCTTTACGCAATGTAATAGGTGTATTTTACTAGCCTTCCGTTTTATAATTAATTTTAGAAATAAACCACTAAAAGCTCGCTATAAAATGATGCTCAAAATATATTCCTTGAAATAATTTTGGAATAATTTTTTTTGAAGTAAGAAACCACTTTTCAGTTTCTTCAAAGAATATGGTAGCTTCAATTTAAAAGAAAACGTCAAAAGTACTGTTTACGTCGAATGGGAGCAATGGCGGATAAGAAGAAGAAGTGAAACTACCTTTAAAAATTTGTATCATGGTTGCAATGTACGAAAAATTTATAGGTTCGATCATAAGTACTATTTCCGCAAGAGCACGTTCATCTGCTGGCACATCTTTTTCTGGAGAATCAGTACGTAGCCCCGTTTTTACTACTTTCCAACATCCTTTGATCACGAGATAAGACTTAGCGTGGAGTTTCCACACATCAAAGTTTTCACGATATACGATATTTTTGCCTTTAAAACAGCCAATTTTCACTGTTTCGAAGAGCGACTTCTTGAATTTACAATTCTACAATTCACACGCGATGGCATAAGGCCCATAACCTGTTGATGGTTGATATATTTTCCGATATATATCCACAGTGTTCGAAAAGAAAAGCAACTTAGCTCAATTGTAATTCAACCGGAAGTGAAGACATATTTATTATTTGACATATTAAGATACAGCAGAGTTGTATTAGATTAATAAGGGTCATTCCACATTACATACAAAATCATAGCAGAAGTGCAGTAAGTTTGAAATTAAGTACATCGCGCCATTGACTAAACCGAGCTGTCGTGTGTTACGATTGACCCCATGGATGTGGTTTGACAATATTATATTGCGTCAAAGTCTCATTCGGCGGTATAGGTCAATACCTTTGACTCATTTACCAGAACCATTGCGCTCTTTACTTTACAGCGACTGACAGAATCAATAGGTATCCACGAATGTCTGCAAATACCACTACATATTCGGCATTTAAGGAAATTTCGTCTCTTTAGCCTACATTGAATTTCTGTAGCCCAACGAATCTCACCCATTTTGTCTTGTTGTCGCCAGCGAATGGAGAACAAACATTTCTTCAAATTTGAAAAGAAAAAATTTCACTATTAAAAATTTTAAAAATGTTCCTAAAACTTCACTGTTCACACAAAATATCACTGTTTTTGCTTTTAGGGGTAGGGTGGGAGTGCCATTGATAAAATTAGAGTGAGAGAAAGATTTTCTTACAAAACCTTTCAATATTGAATCATTCAATGCATCCTTGTATCTATGTATTAGTGAAGCTAAACATTTTTATGTAGCTCCCAAACAATTAATTTAAAATGCAGTAATTGGGGGACAATTTTGTGATGTTCATGAAAGGTATGAAACCTTCAGCATAACCAAGGACAGCACTGTCCTTACCTGTGTTTTCTTTCCCTTTTTGCCTTGCTTTACCCGTGCAGTCGCCCACGCCGATATGTACATATCTGGGCATCGCTAGTTTAAAGAAATAACGAAAAGCATCTGAGCCACACAGACCGCATGCCAATTAGAGCATACAATCCCGGAATCCAGAATCCCGGGATACCCGACACTTTTCCTTGTATCCAGCTCCGGGATCCCGATATTTTTATTGATTCATTTACAGAATGAAAGAGATGTTGAAAACGAAAAAAAGAATTCATTTGACATGAAACGCGAGAAATACAGAACACCAAAACTTGGGTTCAAAGTGAACTTGAGCCATTTGCACTTGGAAGTGAACTTAAGGATCTGCCTGAATAACTGTACTTGTTCAAATATTTTGTGCAAGAACTGCGTAATAACGAAAAATCTGGTAGCAATGGAAAACACAACAAGCTTTTGCAGTGTGTGAGAGTTGTTCTTCATTTTACTTTGTTGGCCTTTTTCGGAAAATGATTTCTGCAAATATGAGTAAATGTTTTTGACAAGTAATATATGTAGATATTTTAGAATAAAAATATTTAAACATCAAATTACGTACTCTTTCGCAAATGTGAAAAGGCGAACCTACTGTAAAATGCAAAAAGTTGTAATGAAGTTGAAATACCGAAAAATCTCGGGATTAAAATTTTTGAATCCCGGGGTTGTTAAAATACCTCGGGATTGAATGGTCTAATGCCAGTATTTAAGCGAAAAGTCAGCCGCTTCTGGCATTAGGCCGACAACGTTTCTATTTGAAGCCGAAGGTGTTGCCGTTGCTGACTGCTGTCACAGCAGGTGTGAAATTAAAAAGTCAATTAACTAAAGTACTTAAAAATATGATTTATGTCGCGGCGTAAGAAAATAAGACTGCCGTTTAATGTTGATTCACGTACGAAAATGCAGGAGTCATCCAGTACAACGAAATTGCGGAATAACGAATTATCCCATTAATGTTCTTATTCTACGAACGCTAGTAAATTTTGGTGTTTTTGTTTTAAAGTTCACGTCTTTGCAAAAACAAAGTTTTCGATAACCCATCGGCAGTTAAAGTTGATGTTCATCCGCATTAAATATTTCATAATAAAAACAAGTTACCATTGATTTAGGATTGGTCGTTACAAAAACAAGAATAGAAGGCTCTCTCTGAAAAATATTTTGAATGTTCGAATTTCAAATATGTCAAATATGAAATTTCTTAATAAATGAAATGCATTGAGATATTTAATAATATTACTCGTTTTATAAATAAAAAGAAATCACTCAATGAATCAATGAATTTTTCGATTCTACGAATAAGGCGCACAAGTTAATGTTCATTATATTCGACGAACACTGTACTTATATACGAGTATGTACCCTGCAGTAAAGTTTACAGGCTGGCATAGCGCTAGTTCCGCCCTATATATTTCATAACTGTTTGTTTGAACTACTGCAAATCGGCTACAGAGCGGGACAGTTGAAACTTGCTGTGTGCAAGTTCAGCTGTCGTCAAAGTATCTCATAGGGTTGCAAAAGTCGACTCTGACTTTAGTCAATAATAGACTTTTTGTTGAAAAAACTACTTTTTGCAATCGAGTTCAGCCGCCTCAGGCCTACTACAATCGACGCTCAATCGACAACTTTTCGACTTATGTCTACTAAATATTTCATGGTTACTTTATTACCTAATTTTAAAGTTTTAACATCCTATTGTCATATGTTACTATTGCTCTTATTAGAATCCCGGTGTATTATGGCAACACTGCTAATTATGTAATATTCAAAATATGGCAGCACAGTATTTAAATAAAGGGAGCGTCAAGCGTTCAAGACTCTCTGTAATGGCTCTCAGTTTAATATGGTTTCACTGGTCATAAATTGATAAATCAGTCCAAGAATATATGTGGTTTTCTAATTATTTAATTTTAAATTTAAATGCAAATTGACAAAATATCACTTTTCGAGTTATTAAAAATAATAATCTTATGTTCATTACCTTATAAAGGTAGGTAGATATTAATTTCTTTTATAAATTTGCAAAGAGTCAATTTAAGTTATAAAGTCGACAATCAGAGGTGATTAATCGACTTTAAGTATCGAAAACCTGAAAGTCGATTCTGAAGTCAAATATCGATTCTGTTTGCGCCTTCCCCATCCCTGAGAAGTAAATGTGCAAATTCTCAAATCTCGTACAATACGAAAGTAGCTCCGCGAGAAGACCTCCAAATCTAATATCGTTGGTCGCGAGTTCAAATCGCGGCGGAGGCAGTTGTGAGTTTTTGGATTTAATACCTAAATCTAAATTGTTGCGTGCCGCTTAAAAATTGAAGAGAAATATATGAAATTTAATAAAAACAAAATAAGAGTAAAACAAAAAAATTAAACACATATGTATGTAAAATAAACTGGAATTTGTAAAAGAAGAGAAAAACCGAAAAATATGTATAAAGCGAATCTTAAAAAATTGGTCTCATAAAAAACGTATTGTCCCAGATCTGTCCAAAATGGAACCACTGCAGAACGAGTTCAAAAGTTGGGATAGATATGAAGAACCAGTACCGTTCCTTTTACTGAGTACTGAAGCAGTTTGATTTGCTGCAGGGTATGTTCATGTGTATGTGTGGATGGCTAAATACTGAACGCAGATATGCACACATAAATACATATTGAAGTATTTCTACCTAGAATTATGTAAGTGTTTGGTACCTTTTCGATTCCAGCAGAAGATGTGAAAGAAAATTACACAGGGCAACACTGATTTTGGAGCGGCAAAAAAGACGTTTTTGTGCTAATCACGAATCCGTAAGTACAAAGTTTCCATCAGCTTCATATTTTGAGAAAAACGAGGGCAAAGTGTCAAAAAATCGAATTTTTTGCAATATTTGAGAAGCTCTAGCTAAGAAATATAAAGTGATAGAACCCTCCCCTTAATCTTCAATTAAACCACCTAAATAGAACCCTCACTATCGCTGAAAATACTATCCCTGCACCTTTGACCTAATGGTCACTTATACTTTAAGCTTAAGTGGAAGGTTCTATCACCTTTTGTTTAATTGCGGTAGGTATGGGTACTCAAACTTCGCCAAAAATAGTTTTTGCCGTTCAAAAATTACTATAAGTGACCATCAGATCAAGGTGGAGGGATATTATTTTCAGGTAGTAGTCCACAGTTCTAGCTTTAATTTAAGCCTAAGTAGAACGTTCTATCACCTTCTTTGCTAGAGCTTCTAAAATATTGCAAAAAACTCGAGTTTTTCTTCAAAATTCGGAGCTGATTCGTAATCAGCACAAAAGTGTATTAAAATGGGTTTTACATATGCCGCACCAAATTGTTTTCCCTTATTTGTTGGCCTGTGTTATCATTTCAATAAAGTTCAATGCCGCTCTGTCCTTATCCATTTCGCGTTTTTCTGTTAGTTCATGTGCCAGTCGCGTATTGGATACGAGTAGCTCAAGGCGAAACAAAATCGTCAAGCGTTCAATACTTAATATTTCCTTTAATGGCTGGCGGCAACCATAATATTATCGCTCCATTGGGCGTCAAGTAGCAAATCTTTTATTTAATTCGCCATAAAGAAAAAACAAACACACACTGAAATACATATGTGCATTAGGGTGGTCCTTAAAATTAAATGAAAGATTTTTTTCAGTCTCACCCCCTCAATGGGTAGTAGCACGGTCACCGATATCACATATAAATTTTGGTCCTGATTGGAGACGGTTAAGGCGTGTCGCACAGGGGCCAAATTTCAGATTCCTCTATTCTTCTTCTTCTTATTTGGCGCTGTAACCGCCTAAGCGATTTTGGCCGAGTCCAAAACAGCACGCCAGTCATTTCTCTTCTGTGCTAACTGACGCCAATTGAAAATGCCAAGTGAAGCCAAGTCCTTCTCCACCTGGTCTTTCCAACGCAGAGGAGGCCTTCCTCTTCCTCTGTT
>NW_016157118.1:150152-153603 GCF_001687245.7 Rhagoletis zephyria | reverse complement strand
CTCCCAGGTGAATGGCAGTCAAAAGTTTTCCACTTCTGCGCACGGAACCATCCTCCAACCAGATTCCTCTATAGAGACTCAAAAAATTAAAATTAATTTCGTTTCATCTAATACCCAAATCGATTCTTCTACAGTCGAAGATATCACAAATAAATTTTGGTCCCGATTGGAGTCGGTTAAGGCTTGTCGCAAAGGGGTCAAAGGTCTGATGCTTCTATGGAAACTCAAAATATTAAAATTATTTTTTTCATTTAATACCCAAACTCGATACTACTAAAGTCGAAGATGTCACTTATAAATTTTGGTACCTATTGAAGTCGGTTAAGACGTCTTCATAGGGTAATATGAACTTTGACCCCTGTGCGTCACGCCTTAACTGACGCCAATCGGACCCAAAATTTATATGTGATATCTTCGACTATAGTAGAATCGATTTTGGGTATTAGATGTTTTTTTCATCATATTTTCATAATTTATTAAAATTTTTTTGGACTCCATAGAGGGGTCTGAACTTTGCCCCCTGTGCGACACGACTTAACTGTCTCCAATCGTGACCACAATTTATATGTGATATCTTCGACAACAGTAGCATCGACGTAGGGGTTGAGGCATAGGAAATCTAATGTAAAAATTTGCTTCCTACATTTAAGGACCACCCTAATGTATATACGTCAACATTTGGACTCATTCTTCAGTCGGAAAAGTCTCAGAATTTTGAGTTTTAACCCTCAATATGAGCTCAAAAAAGAGTCATGGCGTTTTCTTTTCTCGAAAAGCATGTAACCTTCGTATATGGCAACATTGTCAGAGTGCAACATTTTAAAGAAAGGGCACGCAATATGCCCGTAAAGATCCTGAGAAAAGAACACCAAGAATAAATTCAACATTAGTTCGATAATAGAAAGGGCATATGTTCCTTCTTAGAACGGCACGCCAATACGAGTCCAAATTAGGAGTCATATTCAAGTCTTAAATATAGCGGTTTTGTGAGTGAAACAAATCAAGTTTCATAGAATAGATACCCTGTGGAAAAATGGGAATGCATTACATTTTTGTACCATGAAAACCAAGAAAAGATTAACAACTACGGTTAAACGATGCATCGCGGTCTAACAGGCTAACCTAATACTAACCCACACCGCCAATTTATTGTCAAAAATTCTCATGCACATGCAACTTGTATGGGATCAACCGAAATGACACTCCCACCCTACTCCTAATAAGAAAAACAGTGATATATCTTTTCCGAATTTCTTTACAAGTTTTAAGAACATTTTAAAATTTTTAGTGGTTTACTTTTTAAATTTGAAGGAATGTTTGTTCTTCATTCTCTGGCAACAACAAAACAAAATGGGTGAGAATCGTTGGCCCACAGAAATTCAGGCTAAAGAGATGAAATTCCCTTAAATGCCGAAATGCATTTGTCGACAATCGTGGAGACCTATTGATACTGCCAAGTCGTTTTTATGTAAAGCGCGCAAGGGTTCTGGTAAATGAGTCAGCGAAGGTATTTAGGCATTGACCTACACAACCCAATCCTGATGTTTCCGAATGAGACTTTGACGCAACCGGCAAACCGTATCCATGGGCTCAGTTTAGTCACTGTCACTGGTTATAATTGCAACTTACGGAACATCTCATTTGACGGTGTAAATCGCGTTCCTGTCGCAATCGTTCAGTAGCTGCGTGTCCCTTTCATTCTTCCTGAGTTCGACCAGCACGAATCGCTAATCGCGACTGTGTTAGCCAATGTTTGATATTCTGATCGGCGGCGTAATGCCTTTCGAATACTAAGGGCCAGTTTTTCAGTGGTTTAAACTTATTTTAAACGCTCGAGCTGGTCTAGATAAACGCAGTTGACGGGATCTAAGTTAAACTTGCAGTGAAAAACTGGCCCCATATGTGCAACATCACAGAAATCGCGCTACCATATTAGAAGCAATCCAGCCTTAACCAAGAAAAAAAGTAAGCACCAAATGTTCTTATTTGGTGTCTTCTTTATCAAAATTATATACTTTTTCTACAAGCGGATTATGTGTAGTTTTGAAGCCACAAACAAACAAAAAGTTTGAAAACTAACTCAAGTATGTTTTTTTTCACGTTATCTCAACAGCTACTGTAGCCGAATGGATGCGTATTCGACTGCCATGTTGTTGGTCACGGATTCAAAACCTGTGACACGGACTTTATTTTTTATATTTTTCCTAACTCTATTTATAGATTATATTTATAGTTTCGTAAAGCGATATGCGACACATTACTTTCGTATGACACCGCTGTAGAGAAATTCTTGCATCTTTTCGTGCCTAGGTTATAGGGGCTATCCATTACTTGTTGCATCTCCCGACATTAACCTTTCCACTGAGAGGTTACGACATGGTGCTGTCAAAAATTTATGTTCCTCCAGTGACATAGTTGCGAAGTGAGTTCTGATTGAAATGTTTGAAAAAGAAGAAGAGTACACAAAACGCTGAATATATAGTTGCCGTATGGCATATTTTAGGAATTATAAGCAAATGGGCATTTTTGATATAAAATATTGAAAAAGCTTATTATAACAACATAAAATGTTATAACTTCACATTCAAGTGCATTAACATAATAATAGTTGTACAATAGTGACAAATTAAACGTGAATCAAATGGTTATCGAAATTAGCTGGGGATTTTATTCATTTTCAGACTCTTACTTCACCCTCCCTCGAAATTGCAATTCATCTTTAGCCATAAGGTAAAGCCTAAAATTACCTTGTTCAGGGTAATTTTCGCAATTCAAAAGAGCGCACCTAACTTTTTAATAATTTAAATAAACTCATCCCGGACCAATCAATTGTAGATTTATAAATCTGATAAATTTTGAACGTGGAAAAACGAAATAATAAAGTGAAAAAAAATAACAAGTAATTTTTAAGCAAAAAACAAAGCCGACTTAAATTATATAAAACTTAAGATTATCGTTAATTTCTTCACGACCCAATTATCAGATCTAAACAACACTAGTATGTGACCCAACCTTGAGGTATCACCTTTCCGATGAAAAAATAATTGTCGAAATCGGTTAACGTGGTCCAAAGTTATGCGATAACATACATAAAAAACCAAATAAAATAAAATAAACAAGTAAGAAAGTCTAAGTTCGGGCGGAGCCGAACATTAAATACCCGGCGCAAGTATTAAATATATGTTTTTTCACCTTTCCGAAACCTTCCGCTAGATGGTAAGCCGGGGTGTATCAATTTTGAGTAAATTAGCGTCCTTCAATTTCGAAATATTGAAGTTTCAAGCATTTCTGAAATTTACCGTTATATGTAAAGCGGCCTCAATTTTATTCCGCTTTCAATAATTTTTAACGTTTTGCTTTTTTGTGGCAAGCACAATAACCACACCGCGTTTGGTACAAATAGGTAGAACGGTTACCGATATACTTATATATGATCATAAGTGGGCGGTGC
>NW_016157118.1:118601-149678 GCF_001687245.7 Rhagoletis zephyria | reverse complement strand
CGAAGGCCAACAACTGTGCCAAGTTTGGAAGAAATTGGTGCAGCGGTTACCAAGATATACACATGTAACCATAAGTGGGCGTGGCTACGCCCATTTTCCAAAAATTTATAATATTCTTATTTTTCGTCTAAAAATTATTGTAAATATCAATTTTGAGTGAATTATCTTCAGTAGTTACTAAAATATCGCAGTTTTCGTATTTCTGGAAATTACCGTTATATGGGAAGTGGGCGTGGTTAAAGTCCGATTTCGCCCATTTTCAATACCAACCTACCTTGGATTAAGGGAAACCTACGTACCAAATTTCGTTGAGATATCTCAATTTTTGCTCGAGTTATCGTGTACACGGGCGGACGGACAGACGGACAGACGGACGGACAGACAGACAGACATGGCTTAATCGATTTCTTTTTTCATCCTGATCATTTATGTATACATTTGTCTATATCTTTCTCGATTCGTTTTGGCTGTTACAAACAACCGTTATGTGAACAAAATTAATATACCCTTGTGCACAAGTGCGCTCGGGTATAAAAATATATACATATATTCCGACGAACTGATAACCTTCTCCTTTTTGTGAAGTCGGTTAAAACAAACGATATTAGATGCTTTATAAGAATAAATATTCAAGAAAAAATATTGTTATAAACGTTTGACGCATAATTTAACTCAATATATTTTTCATCAAAAGCAGGTATTTTTCAAAAAAAATTTCGGAATCATTTCATTGTAAAATGCATGATTTTAACCCAAGTTTTTTTTGCGGATTTAAATGTATGCGGTTTTTAAACCACTTTTTCGCTGTAGCGATTTTGCTTTTTTGAGAGTTGGTATTACTTTTCTTCAGTGTGTGAGAGACAATACTTCTGATAATTAATTTGTCTTTGTATTCTTACATAATTCATGTATTTATTGTGGGTTATCCGGGTTATTATAGCCGAATGGATGCGTGTTCCACTGCCCTGTTGTTGGTCACGGGTTCAAAACCTCTGGCACGAAATTAATTTATTTTTATTTTTATTTATTTTTTATTCTATTTATAGTTTCGTAAAGTTACATGCGACACATTACTTTCATAGGTAATCGATGTGGAGAAATTCTTGCATCTTTTCGTGCGTAGGTTATAGGGGCTATCCCCTACTTTTTGCATTCCCAGACATTACCTTCTCCCATTGGGTACGAATGATTGCATAAGTATGTAACGTGAAGTATGTAGAAATGTCTTTTGTTTTTGTAAAGCAAGAAAAATAAATCAAATCACGTTATACGTCCCAAAACACCAGTTTCCATATGTTGCGTTTGCTAAATTTTTGGATTTTTTTTTGTAGATATTTATTTGAAAAAAAAAAAAAAATAATTATTTGTATTTATTTTTGGTTGTGAAGCTAAGAAGAGCAATATTCATAGTTAATCGCATAAATATATGTTCAACTGAATCTCTTTTTCGATTTGAGGCTTCATTCTTACAAACTTTAAAATTTTCAGAATTTTTTTTTTTTTTAAAAAAAAAAAAAATTCTGAAAATTTTAAAGTTTGTAAGAATGAAGCCTCAAATCGAAAAAGAGATTCAGTTGAACATATATTTATGCGATTAACTATGAATATTGCTCTTCTTAGCTTCACAACCAAAAATAAATACAAATAATTATTTTTTTTTTTTTTAAAAAAAAAAAAAATTCTGAAAATTTTAAAGTTTGTAAGAATGAAGCCTCAAATCGAAAAAGAGATTCAGTTGAACATATATTTATGCGATTAACTATGAATATTGCTCTTCTTAGCTTCACAACCAAAAATAAATACAAATAATTATTTTTTTTTTTTTTGAAAATTCGAATTAAATCGAATTTGCGCCACCAAATTCTGAATCGAATAATCGAATGGTTGGGCAATGTTCGAAATTCGGGAAAAATCGAATTTCTACAAAACCCCCCCCCCACTACCCATCTTTAGTTACAACCGATTTTTTAAGGCACCAATATATGTATATCTTAAACCAACTATGCTGGGGAACTGAAACTTGGCACGGATACATAAATTGTAAATACCCTACTTATGGCGAAAAGTGGTAGGCATTGGAAAAGGGGTCGTGACACCTCCCATACAGACTGAACTTCCCATATCGCTTATCTCTGGAAAAGCTTATGCTAAAGTTAAAGACATAAAATGAATTTACTTAGGCAAAGCAGGATACAATCGGGAAAAATCAATGGTGTTATTGTTTTGACATGAACTGTATATTGTAATCTAGTTGATTTTTATTACTTTTCATCGTTTCCTAATAAAAACCCAATGAAATATTTAAAAATGTTCAACAATTTTTATTGAGCTTGAGGCCGTTGTTAATGAAAAACTATTGTGGAAAAGCAACAACAATTTGAAAAAATGGTAGAAGTGATAGCTATTTCGGAAATCACCACATTTCCTCATCAGAATTCTTCAGCGGTATTCGAACCGACGATCCCACTGACTCAGCCAGTTGCCTACGCACTGTGCTAAGTTCGCCTTATAAACTGTTGTTGCCTTTTCCACTTTTTTCATGTGAGCCAACCAACCGCAGTAGGGATGGCACAGTCGACTTCGACTTTCGACCAAAATCGACTTTTTACTCCTGAAAGTCGAATTTTAGTGATCGACTTTCAGTTTATGGAAGTCGACTGAATTCGACTTTTCAATTTCGACTCTCGACTTTTTTTAAATTTATTTGCCAATAAAAACTGATCTTCTAACAAGCGCGCGGAGTGCTGTTTGGTCGTATTTAAAAAAAATTGTCAATAAAACTGAAGTGAAATGTGAAAAGTGTGGTAGCGAAATGAATTTTAATGATAGTACAACAGTACAAATCATTTAAGAGCAGCGCATAAAATTATTAAACGAAAACAAATTCCTCAAATTTGGTAATCGTTTGTCTCCACAATCTTCAGTTAATAATGAGGTAAGATAAACATATTATATTATTATTATATTTATTTTAACAATTTCATGCGAGAAAGTTTTTCTGCTTGAGTTTATGTAAGTTTTTATAAACAGTCTTTGGTTCGAATTTGACCAATCCGTAAGGTACAACATTTTAAACACCGCTAAAAACGTTGCTGGTAGGATTCCAGTTAATATGCGACATTAGTCGTGTGGATACTCCCAATCCACTAGCTGTCTGGGCTACTCCCATATTTATCCATGCTTATAAAGTGGCACTTATATTTCTACCAATACCCGCCAATTCTGCTCCATCGGAAAGGTCGCATTTTTCAAAAAGTTGTCCGTAATTACCAAATATCGATTCAAAAATTTTTCGTGAGAATTAAAAATTTTTTTTGAAAAATTTTCATGCTGTATAACTGGAACAATTTTCAAAATTTTTAAAAATCCTGTGTCTGTTTTTTTTACCTAGCATTGAATTTTACTAAATTACAGATTATTCTAAAGACCACTGGTAAATCATGATATTTTTGGCGTATTCTGACTCCTATATTTATAGCTAATATATGAGTTAAATGCAGAGTATACTTAATACATTTTCTTTTTATTAAAAAAGTCGAAAAAAGTCGAACAAAGTNCGCAACTATTCCAGTGCTATTTAAACTTGATCATGTGGTTATTGGTATTGTTGGTTTTTTGTTAATAATCCTATTTTTAGAATGTTTAACTTTTAGGTGTGCTCGTCCTTATATTTAAAAATGTTAGTTGAGATCTTGAATCTCTTATGAATATTTATAGGTACATCGCATGCTCCAAAGTCGGCAAATTATTCCAATAACAGTTCACCGAATACACGCGTGGCGAAGTCTCGCGCAACCGAGTCTCGCTCTTTATGTATGCACAAAGATAGTATATATGCTTATTCGTTTGACGAATTTTTACAGTTCTTGTAGCGTTTTTAAAAAAAATGATTTACACTCTTCTATAATTCATAAATTAGTTGGTGACCTACACCAACTTAATCCCATGCCGTAGAGGAATTTTGGTTAAAACACGCTAGCAAACCAATCAAATTTATATGAAATAAAGACTTTAGTAAGGAGCAACCTCAAAAGGCAGTATTGGATTTGCGGGGCTCGTTTACTTTGTTGCTACAAGCATTAAATGGCGGAGCCATTAACATTGGGCGTGACGGTAGCCACGATATGTCGTGCAACAAACGATGTCCAACTGTGTTTATAAAAATCCATACACATATATGTGGGTCATTCCATACAATATTTACACCTCAATATTTTTTTTTGGGGTGAAATAAATTTTTTTACATTCTTTATCGAAAAAAGGTAGACACCTATTTTTTTAATTCGTCATGATATTCGAAAATCCCGATATTTTGAACTCACGGAGAAGTTTATTTTTTTAATTGTTTGCAGTTAATAAACTATTTGTCGGAGAAAATCAGTTAAGGTATCAAAATGTGCGTAATTACCTCGGTTTTCCATGAGAGTGTGAGATAGATTAAAATAAAAAACCTTCATCATGTTTGATTTTTTTTTTTTCAATCTGAATAAATGTCAAACTTTATGGAGTAAGCTGTAAAAATTTGAGAATGGAAACACCAAACCTGTAAAGTTACGAGTTTTTTCATACCTGCGTACATAAAGTTTATACTAAAGTTTATGTACGCAGGTATGAAAAAACTCGTAACTTCTACAGTTTTGGTGTTTCCATTTTAAAATTTTTATAGCGTACTCCATAAAGTTTGGCAACTATTACGGTTAATAAAAATAAAAGTCAAACATGATGAAGTTAATAAAAAAAATTAAAAATAAAAAACGCGATTTTTTATGCAACAATTTTTTTATTTTAATCTATCTCAAATTCTCATGGAAAGCCGTGGTAATTACGCACATTTTGACACCTTAACTTATTTCTCCGACAAATCGTTTATTAACTGCAAAAAATTGAAAAAAGATACTTCCCCGTGAGTTCAAAGTTTGGGGATTTTTTTTTCGAGATTTTCGAATATCACGACGAAATAAAATAATAGGTGTCTTCTTTTTTTCGATAAAGAATGTACAAAAATGTATTTCACAGAAAAAAAAATATTGAGGTGTAAATATTGTATGGAATGACCCATGTATATTAGGACGGTACAAAAATGTATGTAAACGAGTAAAGTCGGAAACTTGGCGTTCTCACTGCCTACGATTGTTCTACACCAAAAAAAAATATACCCGTTTTTTATTTTGAAATAAAAAAATATTTAGAGGTCGCTCAAAGCACTTAAAGTTGTCCATGTATTCTATATGAAAAAAAAACAATTTTCTTAGAAATGGTATAGAATTCTTGAAAATCAATATTTTTCGATCGGAAAACCCTGTTTCTTTTCAGGAGATTCCCAATAATAATACCCAATTATTTATTTAACCATTTATTCATAGTAACTATATTTTATAGGTCCGCCAAAACCACCAGAAAATGCAATGGGCGGATAAAAAAAAATCTTTAGTATTAAAAAATGGTTAAATAAACAATTGGGTGTTTTTGGAAGTCTCCTGAAGAGAACCAGGGTTTTTCGATCGAGAAATATCGATTTTCAAGAATTCCATACTATTTCTACGAAAACATTTTTTTCCAATATAAAATACATGGAAAACTTTGAGCGCTTTGGGCGACCTCAAAATATTTTTTGATTTTAAAATAAAAAAATAGGGGTATATTTGTTTTGATATAGAGCAATCCTAGGGAGTGGGAGCATTAAAATTCCGACTTTACTTATTTTGGACCACCCTAATGTGTATACATATGGGTATGCGGCGCATGAAGTTTTGTGCTTAAACAAATTTTTTATTTGTATGCATTGATGGATCGCCCACCGAAATTCAAATGCATGTACACACCTATATCAACTGTCACTTGCCGCCGCTGCCACACCTCATTACCTCTCACTACCGGAATCAGTTGAAGCATATGCGAACCCTAACCAGCATATCGCCTGCTTCCTCTGGGGCAAATTGAGTGTTGTTGTTATTGGAGATGCACTCTATAGCGCTGAGCCATCCAGTCAATTGGTCCGAGCCGCAGAGCGCACGCGTGCATATATATATTCCTATGTATGTTGTTATGCATGTGTAGTTATCTATGTAATACAGTGTAACGTCCCCATAAAAATTGTGGCCAAAATTAGTAGGTTAGTGTGATTCGATTTCATTGTGTATATGCATACATACATACATACTCTATTTTCACTTATGAAAAAATATAAAAAAAATGTGGTAAGGATGGGTTTACTGCCTCACCCACCCCACTTGTGGACAAGTATTTGGTTTGAACATTTTTCTTACGTATAGAAACATTAATTTAATTTAACACCTTAAATACCCTCCGCCCATACAAAATAAGTTTGTAAGTAAGAATGACTAAGTTAAATAAATATTTATTCACTCTACCTCGCAAAATTAAGGCGTAAAAAAATCACTACCTTTCATTTAATATATTATTTGTTTTGATCAGTTAACGAATTCTCCAGCCATTAGAAATTTTATGATCGACTCAAGGCATATCAAACAGGTAGTAGCATTAGAGCAAAAACAACATTGGCGTGTATTTTGTTGTTGCTTCTGGTATCGAAAGTGTCAACAACTGGTCTGATTATTTGTTCTAAATCAAATCGTGCCATGTGAAATAAAAAAAATAAACAAACAATTGAAATTGGAAAAAATCAAAATTGTTGCAACTTTCTTTCTTAGTAAATTAGTCTGCTTCTTGAAGCATTTATACATCCTTTGCAAGGCCCAGTAATCAGCGGTTGTGCTGCTGAGTTGGGCGAAAGTTTCAAAAGTTGCTATTCAATAGCTTGTTTTGTATGGAAAAAGTGAAAATAAATTTAAAATATTTGATTGGGATCAAAATGTATTCACCAAAGTGTGATTGATTTTGACATTGCTCTCATACGAAACAGGCTATCATGTCAAATTTAAATGAATTGTTAACCCATTTGAAAATGTGTTTTTTTTCAAATTTGAATTTGTTAAAAAAAATTACACACAAATTTTTCAAGCAACAAATTTTCTTATTAAGCGTGAAATTGTTAAGAGATAAACCGCCGAGGAGAGCAAGTAAGTACATTTAAGTTTGATAATAAGTAAATACGTTCGACTTTGCTTAAATATTTAATGTAAAGAAACCAAGATGAAATGGAGCAAAACGTTTGAACGGTGCGCTTTATGCAATAAAAGTCAGGACCCGAAAATAGTGCGATGTTTTAAACCACCTAGTTGCGAATTAAGACGGCAGCGATGGGAAGAAAGCTGTGGTGTTGTACTACGTGATTCATCTCGCGTTTGTGTAAACCACTTCAAGGAAAGTGATTTCATTAGTTGTCCGTCCAAATCAAGCACTTTCAAACCAGTTTTTTTATACCCAGGCGCAGTCCCAATGCCATACGATTTAGCACACGATCAGGATACATTCTTTGTTGATGCCCAAAGTCAAACAGACGACTCTTTAGAATGCACCTTGCAACCAGAAATATTTCGGCTTACCGAAATAATTATAACCATGCAAGCAAGTATGGAAGAGCTTAAATTAAAACCGCTCGAAGCAAAGTCTTTAATGGAAAACTATTTCGCATGAAAAAAAATTTAATTTCAAAATTGTTAGAGTTAATCTCACATATAAAATTGGAAACAAATGTAAAATCATACTTTTATAAGGGTCGAGTAATGTTTAGGATAAAAAATTTAAATATAAAAATAAACGCACCAAAGCATAAAACTTGGGCAATTAAAAACAAGAAAATTGCTAAAACGATTTTATAAACAATTTGTTTTATTTTATTGACAAAATATATGTAATGTAAGTAAAACAAAACTATAATCGAAATAAAAGCCTAGGGCATCAGTGCTGACAAGATACATGCATCACTAAGGGTTAATTCGTTTGTTTATACTTTTTGACATTATAGTACCTTAAAAGAGAGCCGCACTGAGTTGTCAATCACACCTTGTTTAATACACCTTGATTGGGATCAACTTTTCAAATAACGTTAAATTACAGGCATCTAAGGCTCTGTCACATACAGCTTTCGCGTCGCTTTGGCGTTGTTTCATTTTGACAACAACGCAAGTAGCGCAAGTGTTTGCTACAATGAATGCTCTGACAGCAAATGTGTTTAGTTTTTGAATTGGAATTTTACGATTGAAAAACAAACATTTTAAAAATGTAAGCATTTGGTCGTCGCGGTCCTTATTCGTTTTTTCTTTACACGATTTTGTGTGTTTAGTAGTAAAAAGTGAATAATTATATTAAGGGAGTGTCAACGCGCGCAAAACGGCAAGAGTTAACCAGCGTTCGTGTTTCTGTGGCGTCAGCATTGCCTATGAGAACTGCTTCATATAAACGTATGTACCCTACAAGAATTGTGTGGTGGAAACTAACACATTCTCATTTATCTTACTAACACATTTGCAAATTTCGCGTTGGTTAAAAAGAGACCACTAAATAAGGTCATAAGTCGGAGGAAGACGGAAGATCACATGTACGCAAATGTTTACATCACTTTTTGCATATTGCTCTTAAAAAGTTGATAGAAGTACTTGATTGAGATCTCCATCACCAGTGAGTATCACATGGTCAATCAAATGACGATCACTGTTCTTGTAGGGTATTTATCTTAGCTGATAAAGCAAAACCAACGCCAAAGGTGCACGAAAGCTGTATGTGCCAGAGCCTTAACCCTAATTTATTTTTCATGCAAAATTAGTTCGAGTATTTTTTAAGAAGTGTGAAGTAAAGTGTTTTGTGATATAATATTACTTTTCATTTTGTGAATTTGGTGCAAGATCTAATAACTAATAAAACAATTGCACGTACTATTTAAAAAATAACCACACACAAGATGTAAAGTTATACCTTGGGTTTATTAATGCAATATATACATATACATAAATACTTATTTCTTGCTTACAATTTTGGTAAAATGAAAGATGTAATTGAGTAAACTTAACTTATTCAGAATTTTTATTGTAATAATTTAAATTTCAAATTCAATTTTGCGCTTTCCTTTTGCGAATATTTCTATTGTCCTTTCAGTGTCAGTTTCAATATCTAAGTGCACGTGTAAAAGTGCTACCCCTATCAGTCTTTCTTCATTCATGGTACTAAGCAACCATGTTTTTAACCGGCGAAGGGTTGAAAAACTTCTTTCGGAAGTAACGTTACTAGCTGGAAGTGTGGTCAGAATGCGGAGAAGGTTGTTAATCAATGGAAAAGCATTTACCAAGAACTTCTGCTGCTGATTTTGGGAATGGCTTTTCGCTTTACTTATTTGTCCATCGTTCCAAGCACACTTTATACTCTCCTTCCAAATTGATACCGTATTTTTCTAAGAAAAGTTCGTATCGTTTTCCAATCGATTTTACGCGTTCGATAGCATTATTTTTTTCGTCAGGCGATTATATTCCCCAATTTTAGATGGAAGTAATAAGTTCAAATCAAAAATGTTTAATGTCTCTTTCGACAATTTTTTTCGGAGATCTGTTTACTGTTTATTATTTTTTTATTCAAAAAGAAATAGCTCATTATCTAACAAAAACAATATAAGTCCAAATTTCAAACTTTGTAGAAATATTAGAAAAATTCAGCAAACAATTTTTACAACAAACTTTTTATCAAGATTTTCTAGAAAAATTCTAGGTATGCAGTTTTATGGTGCATTTAATTCTGGCTTAAGAAAGTGCAAGTTTCAAGTAGCTTTTTGATAATTTTTTTGCGAATAGTGTTATTATTTTATTCTATACAAAAAAATCTTCGAACACACTTTATATGCAAGAGTTATTCTTGACACCGTCAATAATCTTAATAAAAAGTTTGCCCAAATTTTTTTGAATTTTTATAATTTTTCTACAAAGTTTTAAATTTAGACTTATATTATTTTTGTTAGATAATAAGCTGGTTTAAAAAAAAATAATAATAATAAACAGTAAACAAACAATGGAAAAATAGCCGTAACTGGTAAAAATGTCATGTCTTTATTGTTACTGTTGGTAACATAGATAAATTTTGTAAAGAAAATTAAAAAAATACTTACTTACTTATTGACACAGATTTCCAGGATCCATTTATTCTTTGCACTACTTCACAAATATCGAAATACTGAAACTTTATTTGTACTTAATCGTAATGAACCGCGACTCGAATTTACACAATAGAAATAGTAAAATTTGTTGCTCTCATAACTAGCAGAAGGACTAGCAAAAAAATTGGCGTAAAATAGTTACTGCTGATTTCTACTAGCTTGGCGTGTCTTTGTTCATCTTTATAAAATACGCTCTTATAATATATAATATAAATTTATAAAAACGGTAATGAACGGCTATGAAAATGTTTTTAATTTTTAATATATTTTTCAAATCATTAATATTTTTATGCGCGTAGAAATGTCTGGTTACACAGTTGAAAGTGAAATTTCCTACATATGTGCACCGCGGAAATAGACAAAAAGTAGTATCAGAAAGTTCGATTTGACATACATACATACATTCATAGTATCTACATAAATACCCATTGTTTTAATTTTTCACGTTGAGGAAGCGTTTTACACGATTTCTTATTCTATAAATAATCTTGTGCAAGCCTAAAAAATGGTTACGATTGAAGATTAAAATAAAAATAAACGTTAACATTTTTTTTCAAATTTCTCGTTTGAGGTAATATATTTTAACGCCCATGGGCTTTATTTCCTAAAAAAATAGAAATAAAGCCCGCGGGCTTTATTACCTTTTGCCGGTGGGCATTATCTCTCTTTCGATATGGCAATAACGCCCGCGGGCTTCATTTCCTAAAAAATGGAATAAAGCCCGCGGGCGTTATTTCATCTTTATTATGGCTCTTGTCCCCATTTTAGAATATGTAAATTAATTGTTTAAACACACATTTGGTGTTTTTAAAAAATATATCGGACAGCGTGTCCGTTTATTTCCGAATCTTTTCTCTTACTGGCTACTTTGACAATAATTTCTTATTTTATACCAATCTTAACTCTAACAAGAAATGCCGAAGCCGCATTTCTTGGAATTTTTTGTTTACATAAAATTCTCAAATGAAATTAAATTCCTTTTTAGTTTACAAATTCTTACAATGGTTTCATATTTCTGCATATGTGACAAATAAATGTGTCACATGCAACAGTTATTTATGTGTTTGCATTCTCAGCATTGGAATGCCATAAATATTACGACTTCTAATGAGTACCATTTAGGTACTTGAGTTTTATGATATCCATTTACATTTGCCGTTGTGTGGTCCAGTGAAGCTGGGCATTGATTTCTATTGAGTACCATTTAGGTACTTGAGTTTTAGGATATTTGTTTATATTTGCCGTTATGCGGCCTAGTGAAGCTGGGTGTTAACTTGTACATCCAAAACCCCTGTTCTAAATAAAAACTAACTAATATGATAACATTGAACTAAATATTTGTTTTCCTTTATTATACAAACAAACTGAAATTAAAAAATTTCAATGCATATATTTAATACATATGTATGTATGTATGTACACGCGTATAAAAATTAAACAATTCAATTCAAAAAAAGGAACATGAAAAAGTAAAAAGTTAAATAAATGGGCGATTCCACCGTCACGGGTTGGACATTTGTACAGAAAAAATTTTCTTTCTTGTTTAAAATTAAATTGAAGTACTCAGTACTCAAAAATTCTACATTTTGATAAAGCCTATTATATGAGTTATTACAAAATAGGAAAAAAATTCCAGCTTACTTTTATATGGAAAAAATCAGATTTATTTCTTCTGTCACGGGTGGGACAAAAAAAAGAACCTGCTTTATGGAGCAGATATATTTTATGGAAAATCTGCGAATTCATTTCATTTTTCTGTTTGAACTTGATGTCTTATAATAAAACAAAGGACCAGGAACACAAACAAAGCAAAAACTACAAAAAAATTATGGCTTTATTATACAAAAAATCCGAAATTACTCTGTCAGGGATGGGACAACGTTTGTCACGGGTAGGACCCGTACGTATTTTTATATGACAAGGAGCTTTTAGTCCATATATAAAGATTAGTTATTAAAAAATATAAGAAGCTAAGTAGGGGTTCAATTCACTTACGTTTTATCTTAGGATGGTGCCTTTTATATAGAAGAAATTGCTTAGCACCGTCAGCAAAAAAAATTATTAAAAATGAACGCGATTTCCTAGCGTCTTGCTATTTTCACTTTTACCTACTTAAATGTAATGGACTACAAAACTGCATACCTAAAAATTCTGAACAAAAAGTTTAAAGTTTTTGGGTGTAATTGTTACAGTTTGTTGAATTTTTGTAATTTTTGTAAGAAAATTGAAATGTAGATTTATGTGGTTCTGGTTAGGTAAAGTGCTAGGCTTTTATAAAACAAACTATAAACATTAGATTAACAAAATAAAAAACCAAAACAGGTCAATATGTAACTTAACTTAACCAGCTGACCACAAGGGTATACATATAGATAATGTACGAGTTAGGGATGGGTAAATTCGATATTCGAAGCTTCGATATTCGAATTTTAGTCGAATTTTAGCTCCAAAATGGCGAATTTTTGAAATCGAACTTTGTGTTGCTAAAATTCGGATAAAATCGAATTTTTCTAGAAAAAATCGAATTTCATATATTTTCATTTATTTTAAGTATTTTTTTGAAAACTACTTAGGCCGAGACATGAAAACTTTAGTAGGCCATGAAACAAAAATACGAGCTAACTTTCGCAAATCCACCGAGTGTTTTACTACTGGATGGGTATACTTTCAGAAAATGTTAACAAAGTCCGGGCTGGTTTGGGCTGTCCTACAGTGTAATTTGAGTTTAACTTTTTAAACAGGTGGCCACTCTCTTAAAGCACCTCAAAAATATTGTAATTGTTGCATAGTATTTTAAGCACAACAATTCTTTAACTAAATTCGACTTTTCAAACAGGTGGCACCCCTCTTAAATGTAATTAAAAAATAAAGTTTATTCAAAATCATTTCATACCCATATTGGGGTAATTTATTTAACTTATTAAATAATTTGATTTTGATTTTCTTACATAAATTCATATGGCACAAAGCTAAAACCATATTACACATCTACAGGGCAAGCCCTTTCATTTGACACCTTCCTCCTTTTTGAAAATCGAACGAACGATACAGATTTTATGACATGGTGTTAAATATAGTTTCACTTAAAAAATTTTTTGGAAAATTCGAAAAAATTCGAATTAAATCGAATTTGCACCGCCAAATTTCGAATCGAATAATCGAATGGTTGGGCAATGTTCGAAATTCGGAAAAAATCGAATTTCAACCCCCCACTACCCATCCCTAGTACCAGTCCGCGCATCAAGATTTTTACAAATGTCTTATCTACACGATTGTTAATTTTATAAAGAAAATAATTTTTGCACTGAGGTTCACTTTCTCATGGAACCTCCCAAATATTTTCATCGATTGTCGAATATTGGACACAAATGCTTTTATTACGAATTGGACACAAAATGCTTGTATTACCATTTAGATTAGTACGCCTACTTTGCTCTGCAAAGCAATCTGTGCAAAGTTTACAATGATTGGCCGAGCTTCTCCTCTGATTGGCGGGCGGTGTGTGCCTTGATATCACACAAACCACTCGGCCACGGCTGATTTATGTCATTCTGCCTTTTAGTAAACAGTAACAATTTACCTTTAATTTACAATAATTCGCTTATCAGTTATTGGCAAAAATAACGTTCGATTTTATGCGTATACTGCAGAAAGGAAATTAAACGCAGAACTACACTGTATGCAAAAATAGAGAGCAATTCGTTTAAAATACGTTCCATTTTATGCAAATGTATTCTATTTTTTTGGGAAATAAAGCCCATGGGCGTTATTTCCACGGGCCTTATTGCACTCCACCGTATAAGGCCTTAGGTTGCAAAAGAATTGCAGCTTCTCTGCACCAAAATCAGAAATGACCAGTGTAATAGATTAGAGCGATTCTCAGCCTTGGTAACTTAGGCGAAAGTAATTCGCGAACTCTTCGGCTTTAAGGCCGTTCAGAAGCTAATTCGTAGTAAATGAAATTAAGTCTAGACTAACTGAGCTTTAAGTCTTAAAAAACGATTAAAATGTCTTAGAGGATTTCTACCTACATCGAAATATTTTTCACTGATAGAAAATATATAATTAGCTGTTATTTTTAGCAACGATGCCCCCAAAAACCATTTTAACCGTTATTTTACATAGAAAAATTTTAATGCTTAAGATTTTACGACGCTTAACATGCCTTGTGATTCCCCTGATTCTATAAAAAATTTAAACATTTGCGAAAAATTTACATTTGCCTCTTCTTCTTTTAATTGCAATTTTACTTATGACTCTAACCATGATCCCTGCATCTTTTCAAAAACTATTTTTAATCCGTTACCACCGTTACCGTTCACCAAGGAACCGTGCTTCAATAAAAGTTATTTCTTTTTGTAATATTTCAATATTTAGATTGGTGGATACAGCATCTTTTACAAAGACTTTCAATTGAAAAACGATATCCCGATGATTTCTGGGTTTCATTTCCAACCACAATTCGAAAGTAAATATATTGCAATAATTACAGGCCTACTATCACTGAATCCGAATGAACTCCTGTCGTGGATAAATCTTCCGTCACGAATTCGGGAAAAATGCCATCAGCAATTCAACGTTTTCGCAGTTAGTTCCGCTGTTTATTTTTTTGTAGAAGTAGAAAGAAAATTCATATTTTTGCACAAGAGCAAAGTTTAAGTTTAACTGTTTAAATATGAGCCATTTTCACAGTAATTAGTTAAGTACTTTGCTAATATTAAACCAGCATTTTTCATTTCACAGTATCAGTTTGACTAATGGTTGACTGCAGTTAACTAAAGTACATCGATTAGTTAACCAATAGTTAAAAACAGCTGCTTTTCTAGTAGTTAACTAATGACTGGGAAAATGGCGCTATATGCAGTAAATTGGATTCCATTGCGGCAGCAGCTTTATTAGTAGAGGAGAAGCAAAGATGTTTAAAAATTGAGCGAACAATTTTACGTGATGCTTCCAATCCTTTTAGTTTGGACTGTTCCATAATCCTGTTATGACGGCGCACAGGTGGAAATGAGCGAAATTAATTCAAACTATCGAATATATTCAAGGTGCAAATTAATTAAAAAAAAAAAGTGCACGGATGGCTTCCTACATACCATTACTATATAACTTACTAAAAAAAAAGTTGAATAGGATTAAAAGTAAAAGTTTTGAACCAATAATAAGTGATTTGAACATTAGTCTTAAACTTTTATTTACGTTATATAAAAGGGCATGGTTCCTTGCGGAGAAGTGGAAAACTATTGACTGCCATTCACCTGGGAGTGGCCAGAAGCGATTCTTGTGCGTACGGTTCAAATCACAGTTCACAACGACCGGATATTTATATCCACGTATCCTCTTGGTAGCAACCAAACACCCGTTTGGGAGTGAGCTAAAGTGAGAAGGCGTAAAACTTCGCGTGTGCTTGGTTTGGATCCCGCCACGTTAAAACCCCGCCCAATAAAAAAGAACGAACAGCCTCAGATGAGACCCCCTTTTTTTTGATGACGACCACGGCAGACGTATAAAGGACTATGATTTAAGGGCATGTACCTGGAACATCCGAACCCCTTAATGGGGAAGGTGCCTCTGCCCGGCTGGTTGATGTCCTCGTAAGGACAAAAGCTGACATCACCGCCATCCAAGAAATGCGTTGGACGGGGCAAGGCAAGCAATGCCAGGGCCCTTCCGACGTATACTACAGTTGCCACGTAAAGGAGCGCAAATTCGGCGTTGGATTCGTGGTAGGAGAGAGACTCCGTCGCCGAGTACTGGCGTTCAACCCGGTGGACGAACGTCTAGCCACAATCCGCATCAAAGCTAGATTCTTCAACATCTCGCTCATCTGCGCCCACGCCCCGACGGAAGAGAAGGATGAGGTGTCGAAGGATCTCTTCTATGAGCGCTTGGAACGTACATATGAGCGCTGCCCCGACAAGATGTCAAAATCGTGCTCGGCGATTTTAATGCCAAGATGGGCAAAGAATGGATCTTTGGCGCCACTGTCGGAAAATTCAGCCTCCACGACGAAACGTCCGATAACGGACTGAGGCTGATCGACTTCGCCGGGGCCCGAAATATGGTAATATGTAGTACTAGGTTCCAGCATAAGAACATCCACCAAGCTACATGGCTGTCTCCAGATCGAAAAACGAGAAACCAAATCGATCATGTTGTGATAGACGGAAGGCATGCTTCAAGCGTTTTGGACGTACGTACACTCCGAGGGCCAAACATCGACTCGGACCACTATCTTGTTGTAGCCAAGATACGCACCCGCCTCTGTGCAGCAAAAAATGTGCGCCCAACAATACAATGAAAGCTTAACATCTAAAAGCTACAATCACAACGGACGGCCAATTTATTCGCCACTCGACTCACACACCTGCTCTCTGAGAGCACTCTTCAACAATCAATCCGACATACGCGAGCAGTGGAACCACATATCCCGATCATTAACTACCGCCGCCGAAGAAGTAGTTGGATTTCAGCGAGCCCGAAAGAACAACTGGTACGATGAGGAATGTCAAGAAGCCGTAGAGAAGAAAGACGCCGCCTATAGGGCCACGCTGCGATCGGGCGAAACGCAAGCCATGTGGGACCGTTATAGGGAACTGAAGAAGGAAGTAAGACGTATTTGCCGCAATAAGAAGAGAGAGGCCAAAATACGTGAGTGCGAAGAGCTTGAGATGCTGGCCGACAGGAAGAACGCCCGAAAATTCTACCAGAGGGTTAGGCGACTTACGGAAGGTTTCAAGACCGGGGCGAACTCCTGTAAGAACAACAATGGCGACCTAGTGACCGATGTCCAGAATATACTTAAATTGTGGAGGGAACACATTTACAACCTACTGAACGGTAGCAGCGCTGAAAGTAGTGAAGAAGACGAATCCGAGTCCCCAGTCGATGATGATGGAGTAGCTGTCCCACCGCCTGACTATGACGAGGTACGAATAGCGATTACGCGGCTGAAAAACAACAAAGCTGCTGGAGCTGACGGCCTGCCAGCCGAGGTATTCAAGTACGGCGGCGAGGAGCTGATGAGGAACATGCATCAGCTCGTATGCAGAATATGGTCAGATGAACGCATGCCCGACGACTGGAATTTAAGTGTGCTCTGCCAAATCAACAAGTTAGGCGACCCCGCCATACCCGCCAACTACCAAGGAATCAGCTTTCCTAGCATAGGTTATAAGGTCTTACCGAGTGTATTGTGCGAAAGAATGAAGCCCACCGTCAACGAACTGATTATACCTTATCAGTGTGGCTTTAAGCCTGGAAAATCCACCATAGATCAGGTATTTACAATACGCCAAATCTTGGAAAAGACCCGCGAGAATAGGATCGACACACATCATCTATTTGTCGATTTCAAAGCCGCTTTCGACACACGAAGAGAAGTTGCCTTTATGCCGCGATGTCTGAATTTGGTACCCCGCGAAACTAATACGGCTATGTAAAACGACGTTGAGCAATACCACCAGCTCCGTCAGAATAGGGAAGATTGGATAGAGAAAAAAAGCGAATGGGTCTGGTGGTGAACGACGACAAAACGAAGTATCTCCTGTCATCACACTAACAGTCAGAGCATACGCGTCACTGTTGACAGTTACAAGTTTGAAAAAGTAGACGACTTCGTTTATTTGGGAACCAGCATTAACACCAATAATAATGTCAGCCTTGAAATCCAACGGAGAATCACTCTTGCCAACAAGTGCTACATTGGGCTGAGTAGGCAATTTAGAAGTAAAGTCCTCTCTCGTCGTACAAAGATCACACTCTATAAGTCACTCATCATGCCTGTGCTGGTGTACGACGGGCAGGCATGGACAATGAAAGCATCTGATGAGGCAGCTCTTGGAGTTTTCGAAAGAAGGATTCTCCGAAAGATTTACTGACCTTTACGCTTTGGTGATGGCGAATATATCAGACAATTTAACGATGAGCTGTATGAGCTTTACAACGATATAGACATAGTGCAGCGAATTAAAATTCAGCGGCTCCGCTGGCTTGGCCATGTCGTTCGAATGGCCACTTTCAGCATTCCTATATGGAACTAGAAGCCCTCACCCGCTTTGCTGAGTGTATGAAACTTCTACCTGCTACATTGAGTAAAATTTATTTCAAGAAAACTCAATTAAAAAACAGGAGGTTTAAAATTTGTTTAACCATCTTCAAAATAATTTCAAACTGCATAAAACTTTCTTTCTCACTTATCATACTTTTTCAATTAACCTGAACTCAATTTGAGATTTTAAACAGATGGAAACTCCTTACATGTAGTTTTGATACCCATATTGTAATAATTCATTTAAATTATTGAATAGTTTGAATTTAACCTTTTAAACAGTTGGCAACCTTTTTAAGCCTGTTTCGTGTGACACTCATACATATTGTGTTACATATTCAAAACCATTTCGGTTTATACCAATCTATACTAATATATATTTTGAAGGCCGTTTTTTTTTGTGTTCGCAAAGCTCGAGAACGGCCGAACCGATTTTTTTGAAATTTCGAACACCTGCTTCAGACGTCCCAATGATGGTTATAGGCTTAAAAAAACCATTTTTTTTTTTATTTGGCGTGGCACCTTCCATACAAAGTCTATGCATATTGGATTTCTGTAGAACAATTATGCGCATCCATTTTGAAGTTGCCACCAACTATACTATAAAGTTTCTGGGGCAGATTCACTATAGAACCGGATCATTGTTGCCGCCAGGGAGTGAAGAGGAAATGTTCTTCAAATTTATTTCGTTGTGAGATTAACCGTTCTATGAAATGCTGCACAATTAAATAATTTTAAGAACTTCTTCACGGACATGACACTTTCGTTAGGTTATTTAAAGTGGCAAAAGACCACCAAACCATAATCTTAGTCGATGAGCATGCCAATGGAAATCGTAAACGTGAATTATTGGTGAAAATGTTGGACCAAAATGTTTCAATGATAAAATTAAGTTTGGGCGGGACGAAGTTCGCCGGGTCTGCTAGTATTAAAATATTCCATTTAAACTAATTGAATTTTATTTAAAAAAAGTAGTAACCCTTGTGAGAGACTTCAATATTATTCAAAACCTTCAAACTAAAGGTTTCTTAACAATATTTCGTTTGACAACCATATTCTAATTCTTCAGATTAATTTAAATTCGACTTTTTAAACAGGTGGCAACCCTTTTCAAGATACGTTCCAACTACAGCTTTTTTAAGCCTCTTGACATCCATTTTTTTAATATAATTTTCAAATAAATAATTCCCTTAATTGAAGTTGAATTTGATTTTTTGTAAAAGGTGGCAGCCCTTATCCATGAGTAGATAATGATTTTATATATCTCCATGCCAAGTTCCAGTAATCTACCAAAAATATTTCCTGAGAAATGCAGTATGAAAAATTCCGTTTGTATGGGAGGTGCCACGCCCCCCTTTCTAATCGAGATTAAATGTAAATATGCACTTTGCGGCACTTACACTATTATTTACTTGTTAAAACATCCTTTCTTCATTTAAACACGAAGTTTACAAAATATAATTCTATATAATTTTTTAGCGCCCCGAGATTTAAATCAAAAGTAGCACATATACAAAAAAACCTATGCAATTGAAGTAAACGTACTACGAATATATCAAAAGCAAGGATAAAATAAAAGTAGTGCTGCTATTTATGTTCAAAAAATCCGAACCTTTCATAAAATATACTTATATATGATTTTTTTTTACTTTGTAATGCGAAATTATATACCTAATTTGGGCGTGATGAAGAAACCTCAAGCACCTGAAATGAAGTTTCAAAACGTAACTGAAACTTTGAGGTTCGCTTTCTGGCCTCATAAGTTAAATAGTTACTAAATTTGATTAAATTAGTTTCACTGCATCTATTAGTTCTCAAAGTAAAAATAAATTATTAGTAGTGATTGTTTAATTTGTAACGACTCGTTGCACTGTGCGGCGTGCCCTATTGGCGTGTTATTATTGAAATTAAATTAGCCTAAATTGAATTGAAATGGTCAATAACATTGTTGACTGTTTCAGCCGACTGCAGGCATCCCCATTATCGTTGTTCATTATGTGGTTGCTGTAGCTGCTTTATACATATGTATAAGCATATGCATGTACATACGTATAAGTATATGCATGTACATACGTATGTACATATACAACTACGTATGTACATATGTATGTATGTATTTAGCTACCATGCAGAAAATCTGAGTAGTTCAGAACTAGCGTAGAACTAGAGCCTCTGCGGACAGTATCTACTAGTTCTAGCTCAATACCCAAGCAATGCCTTCAACTGTACAGTTTTACACGGCGGTTGTAATTGTCGCCCAATGCATTACTTTGCTACTAGTTTTTAACCGGTTCCGTTTTGGACAGTTTTTTTTATAGGAAATCGTTTTAAGATTCGATTTTTGAATATTTTTTCCGTTTTTTTATTTTCTTTTACAGATTGTTACATACATATTTTATAAAAAAAAATGTATTGTAAGTGGCACTCAACGATTTAAATTCAACGATGCTTGAGTCGGAAGTCTTCCCGCTGAGTTATGTACTTTCATATTGTACGAGAAGTGAAAATTTGTACACTTACACCGCAAGTTTCAACTGTCCCGCTCTGCAGCTGTTTTGCTCCAGTTCAGAGATAGTTCTGAAATATGTAGTTCGGAACTAGCGCTTTGCCAGACTGTCTCTAAATTTTACTGCAGGGTATTAGCAGCTGTTAATGAACGCATGGTATGACAACAATACGGACCGGGTGCATCTGGTATCAAATTTCATTCGCGCATTAATTTGGAATTTATATTTATGCATACATACATATGTATGTACATAAAATTTGTATCTTTTTTATTTCGATTAAAAATTACTTCACACATACATATGAATGTACATTTTTTATTTGGTAATATTTATTTAATATGAAAATGTGACAGTTTCTATTGCTGCAGTCACAAAAATTCAAACGCGTATTTACAAATTTTCCTTTATTTTAATTTTATATTTTACTAAAACGAGTTCTGCACCGTTCGTTATCTCGATAGTCACTGCCTTTTAATTAAAACCTAACTTAACTGATAGGTTGGGGTTAAGTAGTTTAAAGTTTCTTTGAAAGCATGCTGATGAATGTCTTTTGAGAATTTGAAAGATAAGATGGGAAAGGAGAAGAAAATTTACATTTCAAAAAGCAAGCCTTAGTATCAGTTATGAAACTCAAGCGGTAAAAAAAGATAAAAATTGTTTTTACTTTCAAATATTATTAGGTAAAAATCGTATATACCAATATTCTGCGTATAAATCTTTAAATTTCCTGCTTATGCAAATATTATACTCGAGCTTCATTGAAAGTTATAAAACTAGGTATGTTTAGCTTGTGTCTGAGGTGTATTACATATAACCTGAAATTAAAATTTTGTGAAAACAATGTGAGATGCACCAAATTCGTTCCTGGATTTCTAGAAAAGGGCAACTTATATTAACATAAAGTATAAGTCCAAAGCTCCGACTGAAAAGTTTTTCATGCCCTATATTCTATTGTGGGATATGACAGTGTTCAGAAATCAATTTATAAACTTACTGAAACTCCAAAATGTTTAAGTTGATTTTTCACACTTAAAAACAACTCTCATTGTAGAAGTGTGTAATTTTGTGTGAATTTTCAATTGTAGATCATATTTATTGTGGTATTTATATTATTATATCTACTGTACTAAGAAAAACTAAGGACTGATATTGTGAAAATGGGTTTGGAAAACATGAACAATATGAACCTTTTAAGCACCGAAATTAACATGTCACATGATGTCACCAGCCTGGATTTGGAATATACCCTAGTTTTTAACAAATATGTATATAAATAATTTAAAAATATACCTGCATATATGAATGCTGAAAATTTTTCCAGGGAATCGTTGGTAGGGATGCAAACGATGCATCGATATTTTTGAAACATCGATAATATCGGTTCAAAATTCGATCTTTGCTATCGATGTTTACAATTTCCTAAAATCGCTAAATTGACGATACATCGATGCCAGTTTTAGCGATGTTTTAACATCGACTTTAGTGTGACACAGACTTGAATTTAACTTACCCATTATGCTCCTAAAATATTTTGGCTGGCTATGAATTTTATTAATTATTCTTTTGGGGAAAATTTAGAAATTCCGAGCATACTCTTATCTTTCGGTATAAAAAATGCTTACTTAATCATTAAACAAGACCGGATTCCCGTTGAAATTTCAACGAAATTGGGGCTTGGAACTTTAGGCTCAGCGAACTTACGACGGCATGCATTTTTATTATATTTATAGGAAGGGCAAAGGAATGGTAAATAAATACAGGGAAATACATCCATATGTAAGTATTTTTCTAATTGAATTACAGAGCGTATGAATTGAAAGGTGTTAAATTTTCCTTTTAACGTGATTACAACCTAACAAGTTTGGAAACATCGGAAAGCATCGATATATCGCTGTTTTTCTGGCGATGTATTTTAGCATCGATGTTACTTCCCAAAATTTGCATCCCTAATCGTTGGTTTCCGTGGGAACGAGTAACGACCGAACCTAAATTGTATAACCTATTTCATGAAAAATCGTTGGAAATACTTTGAACTTGGAAACTTACGTTTATGATATGTATTCAGTATATAAGATAAAAATGTGCATTTACCTAAGAAGTATATTTTTGCATATTTTCGCCCTTTTTGGATATGTTAGCATTTTGAAGGGATAGCGCATATTTTCTGTATATATTTTATAAAAACAACGTTAATAAATTTTTGTTAATGTATTTTAAATTTATATAAATGCATCTCTCAAGTATATTTTAATTTTAACATTAAAAATCTGGCAGCACAATGTTTCAATATGGTATTCGCAAAATTCTTTGATTTCCTTGTTAAATAAAATGCCAAAGAAAGATTCCGTGAATTCCTTACGAGAATGGTAAATGAACACATAGACGAATTACGAAGCGACGGCAGTGTTTTGTTTTGCAAAAGCTGCGATGGAAGCCTAAACGCATCCAGGACCTTCCATGTAACACGGATTTTGAATTTATTTTATATAACATTGGCAATTTATACAATTTTTTAGACCCTGAAACTTGCACTTTATAAAATAAAAATTTTCTGGGCTATAAAACTGCATACCCAAACATGTTCTTAAAATTCCGATTCAAAAGCTCGAAACTTAGTTATAAGTTTGTTAATTTTGTATATTAAGTTTGAAAATTTGATTTACATATATGGTTTTGGTTAAAGCATGCACAATATTTTTATAAAACAGTAATAAAAAATTTTACATTTTTTACAACATGTGAACACTTGAAAAAATCACTGTATATGGAATTTTCATAAGTGGTACTGAAAAAAGCAAATGGATATTTCCTGGAAAGTGTCAACCAAGAGCAAAAAAATAAAATTTTGCCTGGGCAAAGCTTATAGATGCCAATCGATAACTACATATTTGATCTTTCATCCACCAAAATATTGGACTAATTGGTCCATTCCATTTCAAGATATTGGCGTCTTTCCAACTACACTTTCAAAATATTTTTTTTTTTTTTTGGAGAAACTACACCATCCAGAAAGCATTCATAATTTTGGTACACGATTAAAAAGAATTGAAACTCTATACAAAAATTTAGTATAGCTTACAACAAAGACAATGTAAAAATATATGAGGAACCGTCTAAAGTTAAATTACAAATTCTGCTTTTTTTCAAGCGTTCGGACGCAAAATATACTTTACATTAAAAAAAAAAGTCGTAACGTTTACTTTATTTGTCAAAGTTTGGATACAAAAGCTAGTTTTGGTTACTCTTGCCAGTCGCATAAAATTTTTTTCGGGAAGCTATAGGATCATGATTCAATAATACAAGGTTCGATAAACTGACAGTTGACTCTCTCGCACCGCTCCCTTAGCCGTGGCACCGTGTTGTTTCTTTGCAATGTTACTTGGAAAAAGTGTTGCTTTGCTCGCGGCAAATTTTTGTTGACTTTATTTCGCTTTTTGAAAGTTAACAATGTCAATTGACTTTATTTCGCACCAGTGTGCGAAATAGTGTCAATTGACCTTATTTCCGTTGATATTGTTACCTATCACAAGGGATGTTAATTTTTTCGCTTTTTGCGATCCCGGGATTTTCGGGACATCGTGCATACAATCCCAGGATCCCGGGAGTAGTCCCGGGATTTAGATATTCATTATTTTCCAACAACTTAACATGAAAAAATTGCATCAATATAGTTTGAGAAGTTGTCCTACCATATATTAAATAATAAATACTCGGGTTTGAAACCTACTTTATTATTTAAGTTGAAAAATATTTCAGTAGTAACAAAACCAAAGACAGTAATTGAATTTATACGCATTTAACAATACTTTAGCGTGTATATATTATAAAGTAACTTAAGGCATATCGAAAAAACGTTCGATGCAAAAAAACTTAAGTCAACATATGTATTGTGTGGCTGAAAGAACCCTGTAGTCAAATGTACTAGTGGTAAACTACCTCACAACTAGAATGAACCGCATGCCCAACCAGTCAGCCAACTATCTTTTTTCCATGCAATCAACTGATATTTTTAACATGGCGATGTCCTACGAGATGGCAATTGTCAGATTTCGGTCAGACATATACCAGTATATTACTAGTTCACAATAGACAGAAAAATACTAGTCCAACTATGGACCAAAACCACTACTTTGGAAGTAAAAAAATAAAATGAATTCATGAATATACAATAAAACACTGTTTGAGATGATACTAGAAAATACAACCCTAGCTTTAGTTGTTTGACATGTTAATTATCATGCATTCCTTTTCTTATGAATTTTCGTTACCTTTGTTCTTGTCTTGTATAATAAAAATTTCTTTCAGTCACTTCGTTAAGTGAAATATAAGAACCACCACGTGTATTTCAATTAATCCTGTTTAATTACAAGTCGTGTTAATAAAATATTTTGTATCGTTAACCATGATAGTTGTGTCATTTATTATTCGTAACATAATTTGGTCCTTTTCGAACCGGATAAATGGATTCGTTAATACGTCAAAGAGCCTCGATTAAGGCTCAAATAACGCGCATTGAAAATTTTTTGCAAAAGCCCGAGTGCACAACCGCTGATATTAAAGTTCGGTATGCGAAAATTGACGACATTATTAAACAATTCGAGGTGGTTCAGACATCTATTGAGCAATCAGTCGCGGAAGATAAATTTGAACAAGAATTACACGCTCGCGATGAATTCGAAACAAACAGCCCCAAAATCAAAGCAAAAATGTTCGAAATGCTCGAGGAATCGGCAGCTGCTCTTAGCAATCCCTTTCACTTCGACGAATTCAGCAACGCAGCTATCGGAAACGCGCTAGAAAGTCTGGCGAATAGCCAAAATACCCTGCATAATATATTAGAAAAATTATCAACATCAACGTCGCAACGAGATATAACCATAAATCGTACAGTCACAAAATCATCATTGCCGGAGCTAGCAATACCTAACTTCAGTGGAGCGTTTGAGGATTGGACCCGTTTTCGAGATTTATTTGCCGCGATCATAAAAGGCATAGGCATAGAGAAAATGGAATATCTCCAAGGTCGATTGAAAGGCGAAGCGTTATCGATCATTAAACACCTTCCACCAAGTGATGAAAATTTTGAGACAGCATGGACTTTATTGTGTGATCGCTACAACAAAACTTATCTCATTGTAGATGCTCACTTGCAAAAACTATTTGAGCAATCTCCTATGAAAACAGGCAGCCTCAGTGATCTAAAGCAATTTTACTTCACAACAAATGAAAATTACAACGCCCTGCATGTTTTAAAGCAGCCGGTGCAGTCATGGTCGAGGCTACTGCTGTATCATTTATTGAAAAGGGTGGATAATGACTCCAAGCTTGCATGGTCAAGAGAAACGCGTAAAATAGAAGAACCAACTTTTCAACAGTTTCTAACATTTTTGAATGAGCGTATAAATGAAAAAGAGAAAATTGAAGATAGTACAAGAGCATCGCAAAAATCCTTAGCATCAAGGGGTACAAAACCCCGCATACTGGCCGTTTCAATTCCATCGTGTCTCAAGTGCAAACAAGGTCACTCTCTTTATCAATGCCCAGCATTCAAAGAACTGTCGGTGACATTGAGAAATGACTTTGTACGGACAAACGGTATATGTCCAAACTGCCTGCGTACAAAGCATAGCTTGACCGAGTGCAAATTTTCAAACTGCAGGATGTGCAAGGGCAGACACAACACATTATTACATGAAAAGAAATCACCGGTAAACACCATCTCCGTTTATTCTTGTACACGGCCGGTTGCAAATATTAGTATTCTACCAACAGCAATAATAATGGTAGAAGACAACCAAAATGTTCTACAGCCCTGTCGTGCGTTGTTAGACTCCGGTTCCCAATCAACGTTGATAACTGAATCATGTGCTCAGCGATTAATGTTAGCTCGCACTCATGCAAAAATTTCTATAAGCGGGATCGGTCAACCTAACAAATGCATGATGACTAGAGGCAAGGTCATGCTGAATATTCACGCGGCAAGCGATACTCGTATTTCAACTTCCACATATATCGTGCCAACACTTACAGGGGAGATGCCTCAAACTAAGTTGCCAAGTTCTAATACAAAATTTTTCAGAAACCTCATCCTAGCGGATCGGCACTACGACCAACCTGGCCCCATTGAAGTATTGCTTGGTGTCGACGTAGTTTTTCAAGTATTTATCGATGGCCAAATAACACATCCATCACAGACGCTAGTTGCCAAAAATACACTATTCGGCTGGGTTATAGCAGGAAAGACACCTGCTATTGATTGTCCAACTGATATAAGTGTAATGATAGCCTCGTGAGAAGCTTTCGGGAGCAAGAAAGCCTTATTGATGGCAAGGTATCAAGGGACAGTGCGGAAAGTCTTATCGAGGAGCACTTTCGTCAGCATTATACAGTTAGTGATGATGGTCGATATATGGTGAGTTTGCCATTTAATCCGAACGTATCATTGCTTGGTCAAACACGCAACATCGCAATGCGCAGGCTACTTGCTATGGAACGACGATTTATGCTTGATGCGCATTTCAAAGCCCAATATATAGACTTCATGCGCGAATATGAAAGGTTAGGGCACATGACGCGTATCCAATTTATGGACTCTGACAGTGAATCGTATTTTCTGCCACATCACGCGGTCCTTAAACCATCTAGTACGTCAACTAAGCTACGTGTGGTGTTTGACGCGTCAGCTAAGCCTCCTACGGGATATTCACTCAATGATTGCTTATTAACCGGTCCAGTCATACAGAATGATCTATTTACAATACTAGTACGATTTAGAACATTTAGAGTTGCAGTAACTGCCGATATAGCGCAAATGTATCGACAAATCCTGGTAAATCACAAAGACAGGCGTTTCCAACAAATATATTGGCGTGAGTCTGAGAATTCGAACATTGGCGTTTACCAGCTAAACACGGTAACTTACGGAACGACACCTGCATCCTTTTTGGCCACCAGAACTTTAAAACAGATCGCTCTAAATAACATGAAGACGTATCCAGATGCATGCTCACATTTACTTGAACAATTTTATATGGACGACTACATTGGCGGAGCACACAATTTGGATGCTGCTGCACACATCGCCAGTAATCTTCGCGATGTGCTCCTTTCAGCTGGAATGAAGCTGCGCACATGGTCGTCGAGTTGTATGAAATTTATAGCAGATATTCCGCCGTCCGATCGAGAAACTAGTGATCAGCTATTCTCCGGAGAAAGGGGCGCCATTAAAACGCTGGAGATGTGGTGGCAGCCGCAACCAGATGTTTTCCGTTTTCGAATAAAACTCAATGAAATTTCTGAAACCTCCACTAAAAGGGAAATATTATCTATGATCGCGCGAATTTTTGATCCGTTGGGTCCCATGGTGGTATATCTAAAAATGTTTATGAAAAGGCTGTGGTCTACGGGTATTGGGTGGGACGATCCGATACCGCAAGGTTTGCGTGCCGACTGGAATGCCTTTCGTAATGGCTCCGAGGACCTCTCTGAAGTTTCCATATGCCGATGGATGCAGCTCGTAGAGGATTCCCATGTAGAATTACATGTATTTGCTGACTCATCGAAATTGGCTTATGGTGCCGTGGTATATATGCGTGTTATAGACAATCAGGACAACATTCATATTTCACTCGTCGCAAGTAAAACCCGTATAGCTCCTTCTAAGGCCATGCTAAGTATTCCACGTTTAGAATTATGTGAATTAGTTGAAAGGGTAAGCCAGTCAATAGCTCTTTTTAATATAAAGTATTTCGGTTGGCCGGACTCTACGGCGGTACTTTATTGGATAAAAGGGTACCCTCGCCAAAGAAACGTATTTGTCGACAACCGTATTTCACAAATTGTAAGCTTACTTCCCGCCTCTTGTTGGAATTATATTCCCACTGCGCTCAATCCTGCCGACTATATAACGAGATGAGTAAGTCCCAAGGATCTGCTGAAGCTTAAATTATGGTGGGGTGGTCCTGAGTTTTTGTAGCAATCGAAACTAAATACGTGGACGATTCCAAACAGTGCCAACCGCCACAACAGAAGATTTTTATGCAGAGTATTTGTCTAGATTCTCCAATTTCCATCGACTAATTCGGACTGTAGCACAAAACGTTTAGCAAAACCAGTAAGGTCCATTCCGGATGAGGTTGGGTTGCTCAATGCGGCTGAAATTAGCGAGGCTAGATCAGTAGTTATACGACTTGCGCAGCATTCGATGTTTGAAGCAGACATAAAAAATCTGGAACGAGGACGTCCTCTTCACACACGAAGCATTTCTCGACGAAAAGGGCATTGTTCGAAATAACGGCAGACTATCTGCAGCAAGGATTCCCTACGATCAAGCGTACCCCCCGATTCTTCATTACGATCATCATTTTAGTAAGATACTAATTAGGTGGATACACATACGGAATATGCATTCTGGTCTTCGCCAAACGATTAATTTAGCCTCATTAACATATTACATAACCGGTTGCAGTAGAGGTGTACGTCGATGCATATACAGCTGTCCCGTTTGTATGCGGTATAGAAGTCTAAGTTATGAGCAGCAGATGGGTCAATTGCCACCGTCGAGAGTTCAACCGAGTATGCCGTTCGTCAACACCGGTATAGATTACTGCGGTCCTATAACAATTCGGACATGGAAGGGACGCGGTGCTAAAACGCAGTGACCGAATTGTCCACTGAAGAATTTATTGCCACACTACGGAGATTCGTGTCACGTCGAGGTCTCTGTCGCAACATTTTCAGCGACAACGGCCTCAATTTTGTTGGTGCAAATGCATATCTACGGAGTATATCTAATTTACACAATACAGAAGATTATAGGCGAGCCGTTGTAAATGAGTCATCGACCCTTGGTATATCTTGGCATTTCTCGTCTCCTCATGCTCCTCATTTTGGGGGATTATGGGAGGCTGGCGTCAAAACTGTCAAATTCCATCTTCGCCGCGTGATGGGCATAACTTCGTTAACCCTCGAAGAGCTCTCAACAGGATTGTATCAAATAGAGGCCTGTGCGAATTCTCGGCCATTATGTCAACGATTTGAAGGCGATATGGACCCTTTAACACCGGCGCACTTCCTAATCATGCGTTCCATGAAATGTCTTCCGGATGAAGGCGAATCAGTATCGGCTCTAAACTGGTGGCGTTATATGTAAATACCCGTAAGGGGTTTTTGGCGCAAATGGTCTGATGATTATTTGACTCAATTACGCAAAAGGCCCAAATGGAAAAAGGTAATAACGAACCTTAAGATTGGAGATGTAGTCATATTAAAGGACGCAAACCTACCGCCTGGCAAATGGAAATTGAGTCGCATTACTCAGCTTTATCCTGGAAATGACGGCTTAGTACGCGTGGTAGAGGTTAAAACTGCGAGTGGGACGTAGCGCAGATCCATATCCAATCTATGTCCATTGATGATAAACGACGCCTAGTTAAAGCTTCCAGCTTAAACCGGGTGAGTATGTTTGAGATGATACTAGAAAATAATTATCATGCATTCCTTTTCTTATGAATTTTCGTTACCTTTGTTCTTGTCTTGTATAATAAAAATTTCTTTCAGTCACTTCGTTAAGTGAAATGTAAGAACCACCACGTGTATTTCAATTAATCCTGTTTAATTACAAGTCGTGTTAATAAAATATTTTGTATCGTTAACCATAATAGTTGTGTCATTTATTATTCTAAACAAACACTTTTGATTAAGTACACTTTCAATATATTACACATTTTTATTTAACAGCCTTAGATTTGCCCATTATAATTAGTGTTAAAATTTTTGAGTATTAATTAAAAGCAATAATAAATACATAAATATTTATAAATTAAATGCATTTTTCATTAAGTGTTATTAAAAGTAAACGGTTTCAGGTACAATAAATACTATTGGCCTTTTTCATAAAAAATAAAGTAGCTTTATAAAAGGTTTATAAATTGAAAAATGTATGAAAACGCCAATTTATAGAGCTCTTTAAACTTACTTTATTTTTTATGAATAAGGCCATATATATTTATCTTTTTTAATAATATTGAACTAGAGTGCCAGTTACTGTCGAAATTCGACAGTTTTTCTAGTTTTTAGGAGCCTTGGAGAGGGTTTCTAACTTAACACGTAGCAAAATTTATACGATACGAATTAACTTACCGGAACATCTTCTGCTTTGGAACTAAAACGAAACTAAATTTTTTTTATCTTAGAAGGTCTTTGGACTTCAGCAGGACTTAGAATTGACCCGATACATTCCACTTTATCGATAAATATTAATGATTTGATACATATTGATAGTTCGATGAATTTCAAAAACACTAAAATCATATAACTCAACAAAATTCGTTAACTCGACCAATTTCAATAACTGTGAAATTCGAGGGCTCGATAAATTTCGATAAATCAAAAATGTAAATTCTTTGGATACCTTTAAAAATTTTTACTTTTGACAGCTCCACATTTTTCGAAAGCTA
>NW_016157118.1:113518-118223 GCF_001687245.7 Rhagoletis zephyria | reverse complement strand
ATAAGCGGGATCGGTCAACCTAACAAATGCATGATGACTAGAGGCAAGGTCATGCTGAATATTCACGCGGCAAGCGATACTCGTATTTCAACTTCCACATATATCGTGCCAACACTTACAGGGGAGATGCCTCAAACTAAGTTGCCAAGTTCTAATACAAAATTTTTCAGAAACCTCATCCTAGCGGATCGGCACTACGACCAACCTGGCCCCATTGAAGTATTGCTTGGTGTCGACGTAGTTTTTCAAGTATTTATCGATGGCCAAATAACACATCCATCACAGACGCTAGTTGCCAAAAATACACTATTCGGCTGGGTTATAGCAGGAAAGACACCTGCTATTGATTGTCCAACTGATATAAGTGTAATGATAGCCTCGTGAGAAGCTTTCGGGAGCAAGAAAGCCTTATTGATGGCAAGGTATCAAGGGACAGTGCGGAAAGTCTTATCGAGGAGCACTTTCGTCAGCATTATACAGTTAGTGATGATGGTCGATATATGGTGAGTTTGCCATTTAATCCGAACGTATCATTGCTTGGTCAAACACGCAACATCGCAATGCGCAGGCTACTTGCTATGGAACGACGATTTATGCTTGATGCGCATTTCAAAGCCCAATATATAGACTTCATGCGCGAATATGAAAGGTTAGGGCACATGACGCGTATCCAATTTATGGACTCTGACAGTGAATCGTATTTTCTGCCACATCACGCGGTCCTTAAACCATCTAGTACGTCAACTAAGCTACGTGTGGTGTTTGACGCGTCAGCTAAGCCTCCTACGGTATATCACTCAATGATTGCTTATTAACCGGTCCAGTCATACAGAATGATCTATTTACAATACTAGTACGATTTAGAACATTTAGAGTTGCAGTAACTGCCGATATAGCGCAAATGTATCGACAAATCCTGGTAAATCACAAAGACAGGCGTTTCCAACAAATATATTGGCGTGAGTCTGAGAATTCGAACATTGGCGTTTACCAGCTAAACACGGTAATTTACGGAACGACACCTGCATCCTTTTTGGCCACCAGAACTTTAAAACAGATCGCTCTAAATAACATGAAGACGTATCCAGATGCATGCTCACATTTACTTGAACAATTTTATATGGACGACTACATTGGCGGAGCACACAATTTGGATGCTGCTGCACACATCGCCAGTAATCTTCGCGATGTGCTCCTTTCAGCTGGAATGAAGCTGCGCACATGGTCGTCGAGTTGTATGAAATTTATAGCAGATATTCCGCCGTCCGATCGAGAAACTAGTGATCAGCTATTCTCCGGAGAAAGGGGCGCCATTAAAACGCTGGAGATGTGGTGGCAGCCGCAACCAGATGTTTTCCGTTTTCGAATAAAACTCAATGAAATTTCTGAAACCTCCACTAAAAGGGAAATATTATCTATGATCGCGCGAATTTTTGATCCGTTGGGTCCCATGGTGGTATATCTAAAAATGTTTATGAAAAGGCTGTGGTCTACGGGTATTGGGTGGGACGATCCGATACCGCAAGGTTTGCGTGCCGACTGGAATGCCTTTCGTAATGGCTCCGAGGACCTCTCTGAAGTTTCCATATGCCGATGGATGCAGCTCGTAGAGGATTCCCATGTAGAATTACATGTATTTGCTGACTCATCGAAATTGGCTTATGGTGCCGTGGTATATATGCGTGTTATAGACAATCAGGACAACATTCATATTTCACTCGTCGCAAGTAAAACCCGTATAGCTCCTTCTAAGGCCATGCTAAGTATTCCACGTTTAGAATTATGTGAATTAGTTGAAAGGGTAAGCCAGTCAATAGCTCTTTTTAATATAAAGTATTTCGGTTGGCCGGACTCTACGGCGGTACTTTATTGGATAAAAGGGTACCCTCGCCAAAGAAACGTATTTGTCGACAACCGTATTTCACAAATTGTAAGCTTACTTCCCGCCTCTTGTTGGAATTATATTCCCACTGCGCTCAATCCTGCCGACTATATAACGAGATGAGTAAGTCCCAAGGATCTGCTGAAGCTTAAATTATGGTGGGGTGGTCCTGAGTTTTTGTAGCAATCGAAACTAAATACGTGGACGATTCCAAACAGTGCCAACCGCCACAACAGAAGATTTTTATGCAGAGTATTTGTCTAGATTCTCCAATTTCCATCGACTAATTCGGACTGTAGCACAAAACGTTTAGCAAAACCAGTAAGGTCCATTCCGGATGAGGTTGGGTTGCTCAATGCGGCTGAAATTAGCGAGGCTAGATCAGTAGTTATACGACTTGCGCAGCATTCGATGTTTGAAGCAGACATAAAAAATCTGGAACGAGGACGTCCTCTTCACACACGAAGCATTTCTCGACGAAAAGGGCATTGTTCGAAATAACGGCAGACTATCTGCAGCAAGGATTCCCTACGATCAAGCGTACCCCCCGATTCTTCATTACGATCATCATTTTAGTAAGATACTAATTAGGTGGATACACATACGGAATATGCATTCTGGTCTTCGCCAAACGATTAATTTAGCCTCATTAACATATTACATAACCGGTTGCAGTAGAGGTGTACGTCGATGCATATACAGCTGTCCCGTTTGTATGCGGTATAGAAGTCTAAGTTATGAGCAGCAGATGGGTCAATTGCCACCGTCGAGAGTTCAACCGAGTATGCCGTTCGTCAACACCGGTATAGATTACTGCGGTCCTATAACAATTCGGACATGGAAGGGACGCGGTGCTAAAACGCAGTGACCGAATTGTCCACTGAAGAATTTATTGCCACACTACGGAGATTCGTGTCACGTCGAGGTCTCTGTCGCAACATTTTCAGCGACAACGGCCTCAATTTTGTTGGTGCAAATGCATATCTACGGAGTATATCTAATTTACACAATACAGAAGATTATAGGCGAGCCGTTGTAAATGAGTCATCGACCCTTGGTATATCTTGGCATTTCTCGTCTCCTCATGCTCCTCATTTTGGGGGATTATGGGAGGCTGGCGTCAAAACTGTCAAATTCCATCTTCGCCGCGTGATGGGCATAACTTCGTTAACCCTCGAAGAGCTCTCAACAGGATTGTATCAAATAGAGGCCTGTGCGAATTCTCGGCCATTATGTCAACGATTTGAAGGCGATATGGACCCTTTAACACCGGCGCACTTCCTAATCATGCGTTCCATGAAATGTCTTCCGGATGAAGGCGAATCAGTATCGGCTCTAAACTGGTGGCGTTATATGTAAATACCCGTAAGGGGTTTTTGGCGCAAATGGTCTGATGATTATTTGACTCAATTACGCAAAAGGCCCAAATGGAAAAAGGTAATAACGAACCTTAAGATTGGAGATGTAGTCATATTAAAGGACGCAAACCTACCGCCTGGCAAATGGAAATTGAGTCGCATTACTCAGCTTTATCCTGGAAATGACGGCTTAGTACGCGTGGTAGAGGTTAAAACTGCGAGTGGGACGTAGCGCAGATCCATATCCAATCTATGTCCATTGATGATAAACGACGCCTAGTTAAAGCTTCCAGCTTAAACCGGGTGAGTATGTTTGAGATGATACTAGAAAATAATTATCATGCATTCCTTTTCTTATGAATTTTCGTTACCTTTGTTCTTGTCTTGTATAATAAAAATTTCTTTCAGTCACTTCGTTAAGTGAAATGTAAGAACCACCACGTGTATTTCAATTAATCCTGTTTAATTACAAGTCGTGTTAATAAAATATTTTGTATCGTTAACCATAATAGTTGTGTCATTTATTATTCTAAACAAACACTTTTGATTAAGTACACTTTCAATATATTACACATTTTTATTTAACAGCCTTAGATTTGCCCATTATAATTAGTGTTAAAATTTTTGAGTATTAATTAAAAGCAATAATAAATACATAAATATTTATAAATTAAATGCATTTTTCATTAAGTGTTATTAAAAGTAAACGGTTTCAGGTACAATAAATACTATTGGCCTTTTTCATAAAAAATAAAGTAGCTTTATAAAAGGTTTATAAATTGAAAAATGTATGAAAACGCCAATTTATAGAGCTCTTTAAACTTACTTTATTTTTTATGAATAAGGCCATATATATTTATCTTTTTTAATAATATTGAACTAGAGTGCCAGTTACTGTCGAAATTCGACAGTTTTTCTAGTTTTTAGGAGCCTTGGAGAGGGTTTCTAACTTAACACGTAGCAAAATTTATACGATACGAATTAACTTACCGGAACATCTTCTGCTTTGGAACTAAAACGAAACTAAATTTTTTTTATCTTAGAAGGTCTTTGGACTTCAGCAGGACTTAGAATTGACCCGATACATTCCACTTTATCGATAAATATTAATGATTTGATACATATTGATAGTTCGATGAATTTCAAAAACACTAAAATCATATAACTCAACAAAATTCGTTAACTCGACCAATTTCAATAACTGTGAAATTCGAGGGCTCGATAAATTTCGATAAATCAAAAATGTAAATTCTTTGGATACCTTTAAAAATTTTTACTTTTGACAGCTCCACATTTTTCGAAAGCTATCTCTATTTTGATAACTCATTACACTCTGTTAGCACGATAAAATTCGATAAGCAGTGATAAATCGATAAGCTTATATAATCTTGAAATTTCGATTAATGGATATATTTTGAAAATTCCATAAACTTCGATTCGATGAATCAACCAATTTCAGTAGATC
>NW_016157118.1:106350-113493 GCF_001687245.7 Rhagoletis zephyria | reverse complement strand
GCCCACTTATGATCACATATAAGTATATCGGTAACCGTTCTACCAATTTGTACCAAACTCGGTGTGGTTATTTTGCTTGCCACATATAAGCAAAACGTTGAAAATTATTGAAATCGGACTAAAATAACGGCCGCTTTCAGAAATGCTTGAAACTTCAATATTTCGAAATTGAAGGACGCTAATTTACTCAAAATTGATACAACCCGGCTTACCATCTAGCGGAAGGTTTCGGAAAGGTGAAAAAACATATATTTAATACTTGCGCCGGGTATTTAATGTTCGGCTCCGCCCGAACTTAGACTTTCTTACTTGTTATAATAAAACTTATAACCGTTACGGTCCCTGCTTTATCTATTCACGTAGATGAGATGTGATGACGGTGATAAGATGTGACGTGATTTTACGTCATAAATAGGATGTCATGTCATGCGCTGTCATATCCTGTGATGTCATGTCATATGATGTCATACTATATGATGTCATATCATGTGATGCCACGTTATGTAATGCGATGTCATGTCATACGATGTCATATCGGTGCTGTCAAGTCATGTGATGTCATACTATATAATGTTATGTCATATCATATGATGTCATGTCACGTGATATCGTGTGATGTGATATCATATTATGTGATGTAATATAATGTGATGTCTTATCATATCATGTGATATAATGTGATGTGATCGCATTCCATGTTCCGATTATTAAATCGGTAACCCTGTCGATAACTGTTGCAATAAAAATACCGATAACAATATCCATCAACATATAGAAAAATACAACGATTACAAAATCGATTTATTCATCGATATATAACAATCATCATATCGATAACAATATAAATGAATAAAAAGATAACAAAATCAATTATTTAATCGATTATTATACCGATAACAATATCCATTATTGTATCGATAACAATATCGATTATTATATTGGTTATTATATCGATCACAATAGCGGGTATTTAATCAATAAAAGTATCGATAACAATATCGATTATTTTATCGATAGCAATATCGAGTTTTATATCGATAACAATATCGATCTACATCCTCATCCTTTTCTTCATATTTATCTTTATTTTTGCATATTCCTCTTCAGCTTTACCTTAAAGTGTTTAAATTTACTTTGATCTTCGTTTTTGCCTGTACCTCTAGGCATCTTTGTTTTTGTTGTTATTCTCAAACCGCTAAACCGCTGAGAACTACTTCCATGTGCATTATTCCCATTGAATTTGACAATTTACTCCCAGCCAACCAACTGCCGCTAAAGAAGTTTCACTTCATAAATTCAAGAAATGTTCTTACCCTTTCAGTTACCCTAATTCTTATGTATCTGTCATTGTCTTCATTTTCGTCTTTATCTTCACTTTTGCCTTCTTTTTTTTTACTTGGTCGTTATCATTTATTTCTTCATCTTCATATTTATCTTTATTTCAAAGCTTAATTTCAAATGTGTAGTGAAACAACAGGCGAAACATGTCAAATTGAACATATTGCAGCAACATGTATACACAATTCGAAAATGTTTAGACGACAGTTTTGGCCGTAATTTTCAATCAATTGTAAAACCATAAAAACTCTGCTCATCTACGGAAAAATGCCTTTCCAACGGTGCTCTTGGTTTTGAAATCGGTTCGGTAGAATCGCCAAACGAACGGAGACAAAATTTATGTTAGCGTATTAATATATAGATATGCAAAAGAAAACACTTTAGTTAAGCAAAAGTTAATACTTTAGTTAATGTTTGAGTGAACTAAAATAAAAATAATAGTTTTCGTTAAAATAAATTCAATTCATTAACGTTGTACATTTCAGTCTTTCCTTTTTAAAATTTTATAAAAGTAATAATTAATGTTTAAATTTGAGATTTGGATAAGAATACAATAAATAAATTATTCAAGCAATTATTAGACATTCTTAATTCTTATCTATAGTTTGCCTTGATGATTAATAATAGAAATGAATCAAATAATTATAATCGTGCAATTAAAACAAGTCAAAAATAATTGAAAATGATCAAAAATGACAAAATAATGATGTGATTAAAATTAATGAATTAATTAACATTTTTTTTAAGTAATTAATTATTAACCATTAACAAGGTGGTATATCGGCATTTAATCATTAAACGGTTATCCAAAAAACATGCTTTAATTAATACTCATTATGAATATTAATCATTATTTACTCGCATTAATGGTTTACAATATACGCAAATAAAAGTTATAATATTTTATGTACTTTATTGTATTAAATTGTCGAATAAACTAGTCAAATAAAACGCGGCATGAATAAATCGTTTTGTACTTGGTACAAGTCTGGGCTCGAATCGTCACATACGATATCGTATTACTCGTCACGTAAAAACACAGTTATCCCATTCAGCTTATACGACTGACGATATCACGTAATTTGCTTTCGTATGGTTATCGATCCGTGAACGGATGTTACGATTCGAGCCCTGGTCATTTTCGAACTAGTTCGGTTTCAGTCAGGAAATTCTAGTTGTAAACTAATAGTTTGGGGTTTCACTGCAGGGAAATTCATAACACTAGTGGCAGAAATAAAAGAAGCGCCTTATTTTAATTTACCGAGTTTACCAAGATTAATATTTTTCAATGATATTCAAGCATCTGTCTACCTGGCTCATGACAGGGACGCCCCACACGACGAACTGGAACAATTTATCGCCCAAAATCAGAGGGAACAAATTCTGATAGGATGCGACGCAAATGCGAGACACACTATCTGGGGGAGTTCCACGATAAACATCAGAGGTGAGTCTCTCTTACACTTTATATTAAATACCTGCCTGAGTATATGCAATAAAGGAGAGAGTCCGACCTTTATATTTCCCAGCTCCGAAATATTTGCGGGATGGGAAGAGGTACTGGACTTAACCCTAGCAATAGATGGTATTGTCGTCGATGACTGGAGAGTATCCAGTGAAACATCGATGTCGGATCATTGTTGGATACTCTTCAGCATTTGCGGAAAGCCCACTACCTCTTCCCTATTTCGGAATCCGAGAAGAACAATATGGCCAAAATTTATCAGGCTAACGTCAGGTAACCTAGACAGTAGTAAATCAAAGGAGATTACAACTGCTGTAGAACTAGACAACACAGTAGATAAGCTGGAAAGAACTCTAGCCATAGCTTTGAAAAAATCCACACCAGAAAGCGTCCTTAAGAAAAAAATCCCCTCCATGGTGGACGGGGGAGCTTAGGGAGCACAGGTCAAATCTCAGAAAAATCTTTAACGACAGCTACAAAACAAAACTGTGGTAGCCATACAAAGATGAATTAAGGCAGTACAAAAAATTAAGTTCGCTATAAATAAATTCTCCCCATACAAATCCCCTGGCCCAGATGGCATCATTCCGATAATGCTCCAGAAATTACTGGAGCCTATGGTATCCTGGCTGGAAAGGGTCTACAAAGCCAGTATCAGCATGACATACATTCCGAAAAGCTGGAAAAGAATCAAAATTGTCTTCATTCCCAAACCGGGAAGAAGAAATCACGAAAAAGCAAAAGACTTCCGACTAATATTTAAGTCTTACATCTTTTGCTGCTAAAGGTACTGGAAAGACTTTTAGACCTACATATTAGGCTTTTTCTGGGAAATTCCAAACTTTCCAAAGCTCAACATGCATACATTAAGGGCAGGTCAACTGAAACTGCCCTTCATGAAGTCCCGGGCACCATAGAAAAATCACTCCATTACAAGCAGTACACTTTGGAGGCATTCCGCGACATAGAGGGGGCCTTCAATAACATAACAGTCGAAGCAATTGTACGATCTCTTGTGAAGGTGGGAATATCTGACCACATATGCGAGTGGATCGAACAAATGCTCAGAAACAGAGTCATAATTTCAACCATTGGTTCAGTAACGCTGTCCCGTTATGCAAATAGAGGCACTCCGCAAGGGGGAGTTCTGTCTCCGCTACTATGGGTGGTGGTACTGAACGACATTCTACTGGATCTCAACAAAGGTGGAGTGAAAGTAGTAGCATATGCAGATGATGTAGTGGTGGCGGTATCAGGTCTCTTTCCCTCAACGATTAGTGAAATCCTAGAGGGAGCTTTGCTCCGGCTAAACACCTGGGCTACAAAAAGTGGACTGGCTGTCAACCCTAGCAAGACGGAATTGATGCTGTTCACCAATAAAATAAAAATACCACTATTCAGGCTTCCCTCCCTTAATGGAACGTCTCTCACATTGTCCTCCGAGACTAAATACTTCGGTGTCGTATTAGATACCAAGCTGAGCTGGAAGACAAATATAGAGAGGAGGGTTGAGAGAGCCTACACAGCTTAGTATACATGAAAAAGAATATTCAGTAGGAACTGGGGATTGAAGCCAAAGCTTATCCTCTGGATGTACACGGCTATCATACGACCAATACTAACGAATGCGGCGTTAGTTTGGTGGCCAGCACTAGATAAACAATACAATGTCAGGAAATTAGGCAGTATACAAACAGCAGCTTGTGAAGGTGCTATAGGGGCAATTGAGTCGTGTCCATCTGATGCGCTTAATGTAATCCTGCATCAACTACCCATAGAACTCCATATCCGCGAAACTGCTGCGTCTGCGGCAGTCAGACTGAAAGAGTCAAGCTGCTGGAGGGCGCTGCAGCACGACCATAGTGGTATTCTTGACAAGCTTATCTAGTCAGGGAAACAATAAGATTATATACCTCCTACGACAGATTTCAGGAAAAGCTTTCAGGTGAAGTTTCCTTCAAGACGGGATTGGAGTAGGGGCAGGATAGTCGAGGAGAATTCCACTGAAATCTATACTGACGGGTCCAAAATGGACTGCGGTGTGGGTGCGGGGGTGTTCTCTGAAGCGCTGAATGTCTCTCTTTCTCGTTTCGACTACCTGACTTTGCTAGCATCTTCCAAGCGGAAGTACTGGGCATCGAAAGGGCCTGTAAGGCACTAGAGAGGAACTGCGTAGGTGTTCGAAAAGCATATATTTTTTCGGATAGCCAAGCGGCACTTCTGGCACTTGCCTCACCGGTAACAAAATCCATCAGCGGCCGAGTTAATAGACATCACTCTCATCTGGGTTCCCGGCTATAGGAACATACACGGGAATGAGAGGGCTGACGAGTTGGCTAAGGCCGGAGCATCTTTGGATGAATCCGAAGCAGAAACTATAAATTGTCCACTCGGTCTCATCAAAAGGGAACTGCATCTGCAATTCACACGTATGGCTGATACACGTTGGAACAACCTTCAAACCTGCAAAACTGCGAGGTACATATGGCCGCAATATGACAAGACAAAGACAGAAGAACTTCTCAAGAGGTCGAGGAAAGGTATAGTCAAATTAATAGCCACGACAACGGGACATTGGCCCATTGGTGAACATGCAGCTAGAATGGGCCTTCCGAATAACCCCCGGTACCGTAGCTGTAATTTTGTGGGAAGTAAGGAAACGGTCCTTCACTATCTCTGCGAGTGCCCAGCATTGGCACAAATAAGGCAGATCACACTCGCGAGTTTTTCCATCCAAAATCTTGGGGAAATTTCCAAATTCACCATTACTAACCTAAATAGATTCATTGGAAAATCCAAATGGTTTGACGAACCCAACGAATCATGAAATCAGATAAAATCAGGGGTCCCACAGAGAGCGTATCAAAATGTTGCTTTCAGCACTAATTGGGTCCTGGGAACGTACCCAGGCGACGCTTCCTACAACCAACCAACCAGGCAGAGCCGAGTTTTGTAGTCGAAAAGTACACTGTGTAAATTTTGTTGCAAAATTCCAAATAGTTTTTTTTTAATCAACAATTGAAAATTGTTGAGTGATTTGGACATTTTTAATTTTATTTGAAAGTGTCCGAATGGAAAAAATTTGTTGGGTGCAGATTTAAGAAACATTAAACTATATAATGAAATTATTTGCGTTACAAAAAATTTTTTTTTTGTTGCTTTTCTATAATTTTTTTTGAACAGTTGAACATTTAAACACTTTCTGCGCCTCGTAAACGGAAATTTTTAACAACAACTTATGTAATAAACATTTCTGCATTTATCTATGAAAAAAATGCGTGCATTTCGAAATAGTTTGGTGGGAATGAATTTTTATTTGCAAGCGCGCGCGCCCGACTCCCGCGGGAATGTGATATTCGAACATGAGAAATAAAAGTGGAACGATTGAAACGTGCATTTCTTTCTTGTGCAAGAAGTCAACATGGATTGGGCGCGATCCAGCCGCGAGAGTCGGGCACGCACGCTGGCAAATAAAGATTCATTCCGACCAAACTATATCGAAATGCACGCATGTTTTTTCATAGATAAATGCAGAAATGTATATTACATAAGATGATGTTAAAAATTTTCGTCCACGAGGCGTAGAAATTGTTTAAATATACAAAAATGTTCAATTGTTCATAAAAAAATTATTGAAAAGCAAAAAAAATATATATATGTATATTTGTGGCGCAAATAATTTCATTGTATAGTTTAATGTTACTTAAATCTGTTCCCAAAAAAATTTTTTTATTCGGACACTTACTTTCAAAGAAAAATAAAAGTTTTCAATTGTTGATTAAAACAAAACTATTTGGAATTTCGCAACAAAATTTACACAGTGTACTTTTGGACTACAAAACTCGGCACATCCTGAATATCATTGAAAAATATAAATCTTGGTAAATTCGGGGCCCACTTGAGGAAGCCTTACTTACCCATATAGCAATGAACAATTTTTCTGAATTTTCCATATTTAAAAAACCAATGGTAACCAATAACAAACGAAGCATCAACTTTGTTTCTGATACGCTTTTGCTCTAGCGATGCGTTTCGATAACTTTTCGGATGCGTTTTGGAAAAGTATACATTGTCAATATTTTGTAGTTCGGCGTTAAGGAACATTAGACTTTGTACGTATGCAAAGCAATTGACGTTTTGGAAGTCTCATTGGTTAGAAAACATGTATAGACACATCATTCATGTGACAAGAAGTGAAAAAAATAATATAAAAAAAACTTTTTAATATACAACGCTTTTATAAATGGACTAAAAAGTAGAAAATAATACTTCTCAGTCCCATAGAATTTGTTTTGATAACTTTTGATTTTGAAATTTTAGCAAAAGTCATTATAAACAAT
>NW_016157118.1:67657-104412 GCF_001687245.7 Rhagoletis zephyria | reverse complement strand
ATATCTTGGTAACCGCTGCACCAATTTCTTCCAAACTTGGCACAGTTGTTGGCCTTGGTACAGCATACTAAATGGCCGACAATTTAAAAAATCGGACAATAACCACGCCCACATCCCATATAACGGTAATTTAGAGAAATACGAAAACTGAGATATTTTAGTAACTACTGAAGATAATTCAGTCAAAATTGATATCTACAATAATTTTCAGACGAAAAATAAGAATATTATAAATTTTTGGAAAATGGGCGTAGCCACGCCCACTTATGGTTACATGTGTATATCTTGGTAACCGCTGCACCAGTTTCTTCCAAACTTGGCACAGTTGTTGGCCTCGGTACAGCATACAAAATCGGACGATAACCACATCCCATATAACGGTAATTTAGAGAAATACAAAATCTTCGATAAATCAGTAAATATTAAAGCTAATTTATTCAAAATTGATGCTTGCAACAATTCTTTACCAAGAAATACGTTTATAGTAAAATTTTGGAAAATGGGCGTGGCACCGCCCACTTATGATCACATATAACTTACAGTTCTCGGAAGGAGAACTGATAAAAAATTAAAGCTGCGGTGAACTCACTGTTCACCGATCAAAGGAAATACACAAAATAATTTGATTCACAAATAAATAGGTTTATTGTGCACTGGTTGCACTCAAAAGGAAATACACAAATTAATTTGTTTCACAATAGATAGGTTCCTTGTGCACTGGTTGCACTCCCTCATTCAACTGATTCGAACAATATTCATTTCTTACCAACTAACTTCTTAGTCTAACTTACTTATGTCTACGTTGCAGATCCCAACACCAACCGGCATTTCGTAACCGATGAGTTGCGCGTGTAGGCCAATATTGCTTATGCTGCACTTCTCACGCCTTATTGGGCGTATTGTGTTACCGATCGCTTGCGCGTGTGCTAAGTCAGCGAAAGTGCTATTTGGGGCAATGAAGAAGTCACATGCACGGCAACGTGAGTAAAGGGTGCGCCATTGGTTAGTATTGGGATTACAGGTGTGATAACTCCTCCCCCTTTAAAGATCTGCGTCTCGCAGATCAAACGAAAAACCTGAGGGGGTTAAGGTACGTACGGAATGGCTACTACCTTCTGCTGGTAGGCTAACTTCTGGGTAGTCGATTGTATATGTGGATATACCCTTCGTGATCTTATCGGGTTTCATATCACTGCTCCAATGTTCAGAAATATCTGGTAGGTCCGGCTTTCTAGTGTACCATTTCCATAGGATAACAGCGACCCCTATTATTGCGCATATTGCTAGGGCTTCTGTAAAGATAGAAAAATTGATCTTCTCATTAACGTATCCTAGATACTTAACGTTCTCCATCGTGATGTCGTGCACGTATTCTAGGTTGACCTTCATTGTCTTATTCCTGGCATTCGAAAGGACGGCTGGCAGAGCTTGCGCTGTCATTACCTCGTTGCTGGAAAATACTTGGTCACCAATCCTGACTGTTTCGTTACTTAGTTGGATGATGTAGGTGCCGTTAATAGTGCTTGAGGCATTGCTGCTACTGATCATGCCTTGGTAGTTTGAGATGAATATTGTATTGTCGTTTACCAATTCTATAATCGATCCGTTTCGTCTTGCGAACTGGCAGCTAGCGTCTCCCCCTTTTAGTAGTCGTGGAATGCAGCTGTCCTCTTCCAATTTCGACAAGGATTCTGACTTACATACTGTAGATGAACTGATTACCATGCAGTTTCCTGTCACTCCGTATGTTTCCTCTTGATTGACGAGCATCCTGTCAAACGGTAGGTCAAGTTGTTTATGTTCGTAGATGCCGGCGCGGGTGATCAGAAGATTATATTTGTTAGCCGTTACTTTCGGCATTGGGAGCACGTAGAGGAGCAGTGTCCCATTCGTGCATACCGATGGTTGACCGTATTCAATAGCCTCGATTACGTTTTGGTATGGAAGGGTCTCTATTTCTGACAGTACCTGGTTGACCTCATCTGTGTCAAGTAAATTGGTGTTGACAATACCCCGTTTTGCCAGTTGACATGCCCGCACGATTTCATTTACCTCTTCGCTAATGAGCAGGATGTTGTGTAGTGCATTTTGATCAAATTCCGTTGCCTCATTTTCTTTCGCTAAGTAATTAGTGCGATTCACCACCTCGTCGATTTTCTTTAGGACTTCCTGGGTGGCGGCGAAGAGCTTTCCGTTGATCTTGTACTGGTGGTTATTGCTCCGAATGACATCATTTTGGCTGTGGAGAATGTAGTTCCAGTCGGTTGCATCTGGTGATCCTGCTAGCCATTTCCATGCTGAGCCTATCCAGTCGATAGAGCGGGTGACCCTTGCTCTGCCTGTGCTACCCGTAAGTTCCTCAAGTCGTTCTAATGTTTGGTTGATGTAGAGATGCGCTAAGGTTTGGTCGTCAGCGCGCTTCATTAAGCGGTTTGCCAAATTTTCCATTTGCGCCATAATTGTAACATATTGCTGGAGATTGATAACGTGAACCAGCTTGAAGGATCCGCCAATGATCCACCCATTCCCGTTTTGGATAGTTACGATTGGGGGTTTATAGTGAAATATATGGAGGGCGCTGATGGCTGATGCCAGCAGTGGGAATCTGCAAGGATGTTATTGTTGTTAGTGTGTTAGTAATTGTTAGCTTGATCACAAATACTTGTTTTACAATATCGTTAGTATCTTTTCTTTTTTGCTCTAAGTTGAAGTTAATTTCAAAGGAATATATTTGTTTCGGAATTTTAGTGTTATGACATTGTAAGAAAGGAACAATTTTATGATTGATTTTACTTTACAATTTACAATTGTGGATTGCTTTAGTTTCAGTTAGTATGTTTTTTAATTGTATTTTTTAAATATTTTTCTAATTTTCGTCCTGCGGATTAGGCGCTAGGATTAAGTATTAATATATGTTATGCGGATTAGGCGCAAAACTAGTTATCTTTTTTTTTCTTGCGGATTAGGCGCAAGTTGCAATAAAAATGATTCATTTTTTTCCTGTATTCTTTTCTCTTCTTTTTTGTTTTTTTCTTTTTTATATATTCTCTTGCGGATTAGGCGCAAGGATTAAGTATCGGTATATGTTATGCGGATTAGGCGCAAAACTATTTTTCTCTTTTTTCTTGCGGATTAGGCGCAAGTTTGCAATAAAAATGATTCTTATTTTTTTCCTTTTCTTTTGTTGTATCTTTTTCTCGTTTTCTTTATATATTCTCTTTCGGATTAGGCGCAAGGATTAAGTATCGATATGTGTTAAGCGGATTAGGCGCTAAACTATTTTTCTCTTTTTTCTTGCGGATTAGGCGCAAGTTTGCAAAAATTAAGTTTAATATCTTTTGTAGGATAGAGGTCCATACTGTTCTCGAACTAGCTATGGGGGATCGTGTGATCCGTTTTGAAGGCAGCGTAGCCATTTGTCAAATTCGATGGCGCCGCTCGCTACTAAGACACGATTTGTCCCACTAACAAACCGGGCTCTTGTAGTAGTGAACATGTCCTTTGCTTTTGGTTTCATTAATTTTGGTTACAAATAAAAAGAAAAATTATTTTCTTAGAATTAATTTATCTCTGTATTTTTTATTTTTTTTGCTTTCAGTTTCAAGTGCTAGCATGTGTATTCCTGCGTTTGACATTTCTAATGTGGGTTTTGTGGATTTTTTCCCACTAACTGTGGTTACGGACACCTTGTTGTCTTTTGCGACAATTTCTTTCTTGTATATGGGTTTTTGCTTTCCCTTGATCTGTTTGTCCTTCACGTATATGATATCATTTTCATCATAACGCTCCGGTAGAGATCTTCTTTTATTGTGCCGTTCAATATACTCTATTTGCTTTTGAGTTAGTAAGGTTTTTAAATATTCGTTGGTTTTCTTGCTTTTCTCCAGGAGTTCCTGGTAATTGGCCGCTTTTGCGCGGTTGAAAAATTCCTCACTGGGTTTTCGGTTTATAACGGAATGAATGGAGTTATTGTAGCGATCTACTGCTATATTTACTAGCTGTTTGATTTTTAAATTAGGACTATCTATCTTCAGGCATCTGATAATTTCGATTAAGGTGGAATTGAGTCTTTCTGGCCGTTCACCTCGCTTCTCTGAGAAGGTGTACGATACAGCCCAACTCCCAATGACTCTAACAGATTTTGTATTATTGGGCTAACTAGACCGCGCTCGTTGTCGGTCACAAGGATATCTGGGGTCGTAAAATAGTGCAAGAGTTTGACTATTTTGTCCTTAAGGTGCAAGGTGGACTTGTTTCTTAAGTAAACAAGTTTTGCGAATTTTAAAAATTTGTCAATGCAGCTGAGAAATTTTTCTCCTTGTATTTCGAATATATCGACATGAATTATTTCGTATGGACGCGATGGGATAGGTGTGCTTTGTAACTCCGGTTTGTTGGGACGTCTATCATATTTGCTGATTTACACGTTTCACAGGACGAGACATAGCCCCTGATTATGCTGCTCATTCTTGGAAAGTAGTACTTTTCCAGGATTAGTTTTTTATACTCGTTGGCGTTGCGATGAGCTCTTTTGTGCTCCGCCCATACTATCTCACAGATTCTATCAGGGTCTCTCAGATCCTCAACAATGCACTGAGCTACTCGGATCTGATATTGCATGAAATTTTCAAGGTATACTTTCTGGAGGAGCCCTAATTTACCGTCCGGCATTTTAATGCCGTTAATAACATTTGGCCTATGTTTTTCCTTCAGAACGTTAATGAGCTCCTCTCCGCTGATTTCCTCTATCTTTAAGTAGTGTCGCGAGTAACCTGGATGGGGTTCTTCAAATATTTCTAGCCTACCCCCGAATACAAGCTGGTTTCTAAATATGTTTAGGGGCACTTCAACGAACGGTATAAGGTCGGAGTTGTCCTGTTCTGCACTATGTACGGTATCACCGGCCTCGCTTTCAGAATCCGCTGTTGACCCTGTGGTTGTATTTTGACTAGCGGCGTCGGATGTGGACGTTGTAAGGGGATTTGCGTGAGTTTTGAGTCGGGACAGTGCGTCAGCCACGTCGTTAGATTTGCCTGGCTTATAAATTATTTCGTAATTGTATTCCTCGATCCTGGCCTTCCAACGTTTTAGCTTGGCGTTGTAATTTCGGTTACTTAAAGAGAAAGTAAGGGGTTGATGATCTGTAAATATTCGTATTTTTTTCGCTCCATACAGGTAGTTCCGGAGGTTATCCAGAGCCCATACGATAGCAAGCATTTCCTTTTCGTTTGTTGCGTACGCCTCTTCTGTACTGGTATTCTGGTATTCTTCGCGATATGAATGTTATGGGCTTGTCTTTGCCATCGTAGTCTTGTGATAGCACCGCTCCGATAGCAAAATCGGAGGCATCGGTCGTAAGGTTGAAGGATCTGTCAAAGTTAGGGAAGGTCAAGACCTCGGAGGTCGTCAGTATCTCCTTGAGATTCGTGAACGCCTCCTGCGCTTCTTTGTTCAAATTAGTGGGCACTTTTTTCGATTGTGTTGCCCTTACCCGTGCGTGTTCTCCTCGGGTAAGGTTGGTGAGCGGTTTTGCAATTCTTGCGTAATCCCGAATGAATTTACGATAATACGATGTTATCCCTAGGAAGCTCTTAAGCTCTTCTAAATTAGACGGAGGCAGCATGTTTTTGATGGAATTTACCTTCTTTGGGTCAGGCAGTATTCCCTCAGAGGTCACAATATAGCCAAGGAATTCTACGCTTGTCTTCAGGAACTGCGTTTTCCCAAGGTTAACCTTGAGACCCGCAGCTAAGAGCCTGGCAAGGATAGTCTCAATGTCCTTTAGATGAGTGGTTTCATCCCTACTAAAGATTATTATATCGTCGATGTATACAAAGCAAATACGACCTATAAATTCCTTTAGCACGTCGTCTATCATGCGCTGGAAGATAGAGGGTGCATTTTTGAGACCGAAAGGAAGCCGCAAAAACTCGAATTTTTCATTCATGGTGGAAAATGCCGTTTTTGGTATATCGCTTGCTTTCATTGGGATCTGATGAAATCCCGAAGTTAGGTCAAGTGTCGTAATGGTGCCATTAATGTCAGGTATGGGGTAGGTGTCAGGGATGGTTACGGCATTTAGCCGCTTGAAGTCTATCACCATTCTGTAATTATTTTCCCCATCTGCCTGCGATTTTTTTGGCACAATCCATATGGGTGAGTTGTAGGACTTTTGGAAGGACGAATTATGCCTTCTGCTAGTAAGTCCCGGATTTGCTTTTCCACCTCGTCGCGCATATTAACTGGGTAGGGGTAGCTTTTAGTGTAAATGGGGTTTTCGGTTGTGGTTCTGATTTCCGCTTGGACATTGGTTTGGATTTCCATGCCTCGGTCAACTGGGCCAAATAGAATTTCATATCTTTCTAGGATCTCGTAGAGCTTATTTTTTGTAAGGTCGGTGATATCATTATCGAAAGGAATGTTTAAGGTGATGCTGTTAACCTGCTGCGCTTCCTTTCGCTTAAGGGGCAGCACAATATCTGGTTTTAGAATGAGAGTGTTGAGCTCCCTATCTAGAACAGCTTTAATTTCCGACTGCGTATCATCACCTATTATCCCGTCGAATGATTCAAGCCCTGGAAGAACAAAAAATGTGGTGGGAATGTCTTTGCCTACGAATTTAAAAAAATGGCCGCATATTTTCCTGTCTACATTTATAGTGCCCCCTGCGGAAATTACCTTAAATGGTTTTTCTACTGGCGTAGTATTTTGAGCTACGCGCTCGCTTATATAATTTTTGTTCGCCCCCGTATCCACTAGAAATTCTAAAATACCCAAATCCTGCGTGGCGTACTCTAGATATGGTACGCCGGACACGAGGCTCCCATGGTAAAATTTACCTGATCTCCCGTGATTTGTTCTTTGTTGGTTTCACCTGCTTCCTCATCGATCGGTACCAGGTGGAAGAGTTTATGTTGCTTACTGGGGGTTCTGTCTGAATATCCTGGGGAGCTTGCACCCCTCTTGGTGCTGTCATATCTTGAGAATCGAGTGCCACCCGTCTGTCGGGTCTGGGCTGATGGTTCTGCTTCTGCTCTTACCACTGCCAAGGGGGTGTTATTGTTTCTCCAATTTTGGGAAGACTGATTGCTTACTCGGGTTTGCGCTGATCCTGAGAAGGAAGGTCTAGGCCTTTGCTGGTTGCCATTCTGCCACACGCGGTTGCTATTTGGTTGGAATGAATTCCTTTGAGCGGGATTACCCTGGTCGAGGTTGGAATAATTTCTTTTATCGCGGGAAAAAAATTTTGGAGCTGAAGGTTGGTAGCTGTCATTAAAATTTCTATTATCCCTGTGGAAGGGTGGGCGGTAGATAGAATTTCCGCGGTCTACGTTTAAAATCTTGAGACATGCCGAATATGCCTCCGGTAGTGTTTTCAAGTTTTGGACTAGGAGCAGGGCAGGCAGATCTCCGTTTAGGCCCCTTATGAAGACATCCAGTGCTCTTCGACGATGTGCCTCTGCCAATGCTTCTACTGTTTCCCCGTGTGCATATTTTTCGGCCTTTATAGTATTAATCATTAGAGACAGGTGCTTTTGCACCTGAGCATAAAAGTCGGACATCTTCTGACGCCCTTGTGACATTAACGTCAGTTGCTGCTCTAATGTTTCTATGTCCCTTATGTCTGCATAGTGCAGGGAAAGGATTTCCTTCACCCTGCCCCAGTCGGAATCTAGTATATTGTGCGCAAGTAATGCAGAGTCTGCTGCGCCCCTAATCTTCCCCCTAATGTGCCTCAATATGGCTGCGTAAATCGGCTTATGCCGCACTATTTCGTAATCTTTTATTACTTGTTCTACACTATGGACCCAGGAGCCATAGTGCTCTCGTGATCCATCGAATACCTGCAACTCTTTTACACAGTCCGGCAGCTTAGCCACCTCCGCTAGCTCGACCTCCGTCCGAGGACTGACTAGCGGCTCTACAACCGGTTCTGGCCTGCTATCCAAGGACTGCCTACGCACTTCCTCTACTTGGGCTTCTAGCCTCTCCAGATTACTGCTGAGCCCTGAAAAAGACTCGTCGTTATTTTTCGACTCCACACTTTTGAGCCGTTGGTCGATTTTCTTCAGTTGGGAGAGAATGGCATTGATAGCCCCATTCGTCTCCGTTAGTGACTTTCTGATTTCCTCAGAATCCATGACTTCCTTACTACAAAAATAGAAAAAGAAAAGGGAAATATACAGTGATTAGATTATACTCACAAAAGCCAGTATCTCATTGGGCTAATAAACTATTTGCTTTTTTAACTTTCTCTATTTGGAGAGCTGTTTTGCTTTTTTTTCTCTCTAAATAAGTGATTTAGTTTTTGACCGTTTAATGTTTCTTTTGTCTTTTTTCACTAAATAGGTTACTAAATTTTTGACCGTTTAATGTTTTTTCCGTCTCTATTAGAAATTTGTATATTGTAAACACTTCGATTTCACTTAGTCAAGTTTACTTTTTATTTTTTATTTTTTATTTGTTCTTTTTTTTCCTGTCCACTTCGCACCCGATTGCTCGGGCGCCACTTACAGTTCTCGGAAGGAGAACTGATAAAAAATTAAAGTTGCGGTGAACTCACTGTTCACCGATCAAAGGAAATACACAAAATAATTTGATTCACAAATAAATAGGTTTATTGTGCACTGGTTGCACTCAAAAGGTAATACACAAATTAATTTGTTTCACAATAGATAGGTTCCTTGTGCACTGGTTGCACTCCCTCATTCAACTGACTCGAACAATATTCATTTCTTACCAACTAACTTCTTAGTCTAACTTACTTATGTCTACGTTGCAGATCCCACCACCAACCGGCATTTCGTAACCGATGAGTTGCGCGTGTAGGCCAATATTGCTTATGCTGCACTTCTCACGCCTTATTGGGCGTATTGTGTTACCGATCGCTTGCGCGTGTGCTAAGTCAGCGAAAGTGCTATTTGGGGCCATGAAGAAGTCACATGCACGGCAACGTGAGTAAAGGGTGCGCCATTGGTTAGTATTGGGATTACAGGTGTGATAAATTATATATATGTCGGTAACGGTTCTACCAATTTATACCAAACTCAGTATTTTTATTGTGCTTGCCACATAAAAGCAAAACGTTGAAAATTATTGAAATCGGACTAAAATTACGGCCGCTTTTCATATAACGGTAAATTTCAGAAATGCTTGAAACTTCAATATTTCGAAATTGAAGGACCTTAATTTACTCCAAATTGGTGAAAAAGCATATATTTAATACTTGCGCCGGGTATTTAATGTTCGGCTCCGCCCGAACTTAGACTTTCTTACTTGTTTTATATTAAAGCCACGATGTAGAAAATATAGTTGGCGCCATCAGCGGAGCGCTAACCCTTCGTCGATTTGACAGCATTCACCTATTTTCGTACGTCATAAAATACATTTTCGCAATATGGACAAGAATTAAATTTTCAAATTGTACTTATTTACCGAAAAAAAGTTTACCTAAAAGTAGACAAATGTACTTAAAAATTAAACATGGCAACTTCTCTCTTCGGTACTATGTGTACTTCTGGACTCACATCAAACAATCTTTAATATTTAAAATTCCCTTGAAAGGAGTTTCTCCGAGTAGTTTCAGCCAAACTACTATATATATGTAGGTATTCACCAAGTTGAGCAAGTAGCCTGGCCTGGCCCTCTTACAAAACAGCAGATAACTCAAGCAACGACTATTGCCGGAGTGCCAGACCACCTGCTCAATTTGTGAATACCCCTTATGTTTTAACCAATAATTATGCCCCTTTGCAAAGGACGGAGGCTATTGGAAAAGCCATTGAACTGCCAATGAAAATAAGAGAATGATTCCCGGTACATTACTTGGTTACGTTCTAAATGTACTTAAAGTGGTGTGCTTGTATCGAATATACGGTTTAATGTCTTAGCCATCTCAAAATTTAACAATCTGTAATGAAATTCATTATCAAGGCTTTACTATACATCTCCGTAGAGCAAAAAATCTATTTAGCTTGCTAAATAGAGCGTAGAGTTGTCGTAGAGTTTTCGTTTTAGCTGCGTTGGACTGTGTACACCGCGAAAAAGTCTCGCTAAATAAATCTCACGTAGACTTTGTAGATGAGTCTCTCGTAGAGCTCTATTGATTGTTTACACGTCTCTAGCGAGATTTTTATCTAAATCTCGCGTTTTTTCTCTACCGTGTACACTTAGCTTTAGAAAAAATTCTGTAAATATACACAAATTAAGGCAGCAAAAAAGTTGCCTCGCTTAATAACAATATGCGACAGTCAAAATCGGGATGGGATGAAACCAACGGGAAATGTTATATCGGTAAAAAACAAGTTATACGTGGCCCGGCGTTTCGCTGGGTCACGTCTAGGAATCGAGATATATCGATTTGAAGTTAGTAACTATCATACAGGGGAAATTGTCACCTTTGGTGGTCTTTTTTTTGACATAACTCGAGAACCATTAGTTCGATTTTGCTCAAACAAATTTAAAAAAATTAAAAATTACAATTCCTTTAATCTGTTAATATAACGTTTTTCTATATACTCAACAGTTTTGCCGGTAAAAAAAAATATATGAAGAAAAAAAATATTTTTTGCCTAAAATATTACATTTTTTTATTTTTTAAATTCATAAAAAATCCAAAACGGAAATAATAATATATAATATATATAATATAATAATAATATATAATATAATAATATATAATAATATATAATAAATATTATCCTAATTCATTGAAACATAAAATCAATATTCTTGTCAAAATGAGATACCTTCACTTAATTGTGAATAAAAGCGAAACGCGTCCATCGATTTTCATGATCTATGTCTCATTTTGCTTAAAGGTTATGTGACTTTGCGTGAAAGTAATACGACTTGCCTTTTTTCCCGTTTTGGATTTTTTATGAATTTAAAAAATTAAAAATTTAATATTTTAGGCAAAAAATATATTTTTTCTTCATACATTTATTTTTACCGGCAAAACTGTTGAGTGAATAGAAAAACGTTATATTAACAGATTAAAGGAATTGTAATTTTTAATATTTTTAAATTTGTTTGAGCAAAATCGGACTAGTGGTTCTCGAGTTATGTAAAAAAAAGACCACCAAAGGTGACAATTTCCCCTATATGATAGTTACTAACTTCAAATCGATATATCTCGATTCCTAGACGTGACCCAGCGAAACGCCGGGACACGTATAACTTCTTTTTTACCGATATAACTTTCCCCGGTAGTTTGAACCCTTCCCGATCACTGACCCCTACCATTTGTCTCACAGTGTAATTACGACTTTGCACACATTTTATATTTACTGTCGGAATGGGTAAAGGCTTTTCCAACCACATTCGTAAAGATTTTAGTGAATTTACTAATCCAAACTTAACAACAAGTTAAATGCACGGATTTGTAAGTATACAATTATGAAAGTGGCTAGCGTCGCGGCGGTCAGCGTTCGGCCCCCTCCCCTCCTTTCGCAATTATGCACTGCTGTCATTATAACCGTTTAGAAAAAAGAATAATAATAAAATGACACTAGTTAACTTCTGAAACTGCTTTTTAATGTCCAAGTAATATGAATTATTGCGTATGCTGTTATTGCATGCACCCCACCCTTGGTGGAATTATACCAGGTGAAGTAATATTAGAGTGAGAAGAAATATTTTGACACTGCCTTATTTGAAAACATGCCTAGAAAACGCCCAGCAAAAAACACGATTACCACAGAAACGAAAGTGGAAACGAGCTAGGCGATGGGAATCGCTTACCCTTTCGCTTCAAGAAGGCCTTATTTTAACATGGGCATGTCATTGGCGGTAAGACCTTACCCGCAGCATTGCCTTCAAACGAAGNACTATAATACAGTCGAATGTCAAAAAATAAAGCGAGAAAACTGTCTGAGAGTGGGTAAAATTTTACATATTTTTACATCACTATTTTGTACCACATGTTCGCTTCGTCTTCGTAACCGAAATCCACAGTTCGTATATAGCAAGTGATGATAATGCAACTATTTTATCTGAAGATAAAACTCAAAACAATATTCTCTGTGTTATACATATGTATGCTGCGAACAGGAACGGAAACTTTTGTTTGTTCCATGGCGGAATTATACCAGGTGAAGTAATTAGAGCGAGAAAAAGATTTTGACACTGCCTTATTTGAAAAATTCCCTTTAAAATTTGATTATAAGGCAGCCGAATGACAGAAATAAAGCGAGAAAGCTGTTTTATAACTTATTACATTTTTAGTTTAATTGTATTTTTGGAATAAACAAAGTGTTTTTCCTTCTGTCAGTAAACTGTTTTTGTTACAAATAGTATAAATAAGCAATGGGAAGTAAGGCAAAATTTGTTTTGCTTCCAACCTTTGCACATTAGGTCAAATCATAACTTTTTCTGTGCGAAATTAATAGCAGCTAAAATATTGCATTATTTTAATGTAAAAAGATGGCAAATGTTAAAAAAAGTGTAAAGGAAGTAAATAAAATGTGAAAACATGACTTGGATTTCGTAAAACAGACTTCTCCCTTTTTGTATGTTCAAATGATGATAATATGTGTTTAAGTAGTACTCAAAAACATTGTCCAATTAGCTTGGTTTTAACCCAAGTGGTTTTCTTACCATACTCAACTCCCTCCTCTTAAAATGAGCTGCATAATAAAATACGTATGATCCCATGTACATAAATGGTTTCTTCTGAAAATTCCTAAATTATATTATTTATATTCAGTTGCTTTGTGACACAATTACCAAAAATCGCTGGTAACTTCCTGAAAAGAATACGAATGTTTTCGAAACGAATGTTCAAAGTAGAGATGGGCACGGGCCGGGCTTTTGGCAGGGGCCCGACGGGCCCCTGCGTAAGCCCGCGGGTACGGGCCGGGATATTTGCTGTCAGCACGAACTCATGCGGGCCTGGGCGTTGCTAATACTAAATTAAATATTTAGATGAGCTTTTGTGTTTATACAAAAAAAAAATAGTACGTATTTAAAACTCTTTTGATAAGAGAAAAGCAAAAAAAGAAATATTTGGAAATCTATAGAAAATATATGATACTTAGTAGTTTTGTTTACATACATATCTGTACATAAAATACCTTGCACTTTTTCTACTTCCCAGAAAATATATTATAAAAATCTTTGATGTAAGATATTGATTCGCTTAAGTAAATATACGTATGAACATAAACACAAAATTAAAAATATGTACATATTTATACATACAATAAAAGTTGGCTCTTTATTTCCGGGCTGGGGCGTGTCCCGTCGTGCCGGGCCCCCTTAAAATTCTTAACGTGCGGGCTTGTGCGTGTTTTTGAGAGTTGATTTTGCACTCGAAATTTCAATCCGCAAAATCTCTCAAGTTTTTGCCTTTTTGCGAAGACTGCTCATCATTGGTCTTTGCGAATCGGCGCAAGTGTCTTTGTAACATAGCCATGGCTACGCTACAGGAGATGAAATGTAATCCAAATTGAGGATGATATTTCTTTTTGCTATCACATACATCCATTTTCACTATTTGTCGCCATTAAAGTTGACTATTTATCACCAACAAATTTAGGCTAAGCTATTTTTACCGAAAGGAAGGAGAAACCGCAATTTTTAAAGATAGCTAAAAAAAAAATTATTAATTTAAAAAATTTAGCTTTTGTATTTCAGCATTTTAGCGATAGTAAAAGTTAGAATCCGGCTGCTGGTCGACGCAGTTGGCTTTTTAATTTCGAAAAGAACTTCATCAGCAAGAAACGCTATGTTTTCAGATCTAAATATTTTAGCATCCTTGTAAAAAAGACACGTTTTTCTTCTAAGAGTTTCATGGAACTTTCGCAAATATCAGCACCACCAAATTGTTTTTCAACATGGTTGACAACCGAAAAAAGCTTTTCTTTTTTCGAACATCCAGCCAGCCAAACTTCAAACAACTCGCCTTTTGTAATAGCATGATAGCCCAGANTAAAAAAGACACGTTTTTCTTCTAAGAGTTTCATGGAACTTTCGCAAATATCAGCAGCGCCAAATTTTTTTTTCAACATGGTTGACAACCGAAAAAAGCTTTTCTTTTTTCGAACATCCAGCCAGCCAAACTTCAAACAACTCGCCTTTTGTAATAGCATGATAGCCCAGAAAAAACCGTTTTTCTTGAAAACGGCTAAAAACGGTGCCTAAGTAAAATAAAATCAGCTCACTACATGTTAATTTATTCATTTCCTTTTCCATTTCGTTTGCCGAAAGTTAACAAAATTGTAAAAGCTTACATAGAATCATAAATGAAAATAAATCAGAACATTTTTGAGGTTATGCAAATAAGTCAGTTTTTTTTTGCAAACAAATGATAAAAAGTCACTTTTTTAAATTGGAACATAGGTTCCCACTTATAGTTTTGTTTTCCATTTAAATTTTCCTTTAATTATCCGAACTTTACATAAAAATGCACTTGAAACATACAAAATAAACCGGTTGCGCAAACAACGTGTCAATAACGTTTTGAAAGTGTAACTTTGGTTTATTGCTGTGTAACGGTGTTTCTTATTTTACAAAAATAAAGTGAAGTTTCTGTTAGTTTAGTGTATTCCCTACAGAATGGCAACAAAAAATAATGTAAAACTGCCCTTACGAAATTGGACCTTCGCACAGCCAAATGAATCATTTGACCTAATGTTCTTTGTTGGAAATAAAGCAAAACTCAGATTTTGGTATTATTTCCCATTCAAAAGTGAAATAAAGCGAATTTTGCGTTATTGCCGTTTGTGTTATCCCCCCCCCTCCCCCAATATTTTGATTCAGCGGAAAATTCTACATAGGATTGATGTATCGAACGCCGTGGTTATGAGAATTTTCGAAAAATTGTAAGATAATAAAATACAAAAATTAGGCCTGGCTAAATGGGTCCTTTCGCGATGGCAAGGCTGCCACTTCCTCTCGCGAAGCTACCGCCCACAGATGTCACCATCAGCACACACTACACATGTAATACACACACTCACACACACACATGTATACAGATAAACAAACGTCAACTTTTAACTCTGATTTGTAAAGTCACAATCGTTAAGATTTTCATCCGTGCGGACGTGTCCGAGCAGCCCCCTCGATTTTATCAATAAAACCATACGCGATTTGTAAATCCAAAGTAAAAAATACTGTGTGTTCTTTTTTGCATAGAGTGGAACCAGTGTTACTAAGTGGTAAGCTACCGGCAATATAAAAAAACCAAGGGCCTAAAGTGTTCATGGTCCTTCGAGCTGGATTTGAACCAGCGACCTGTGGACCAACCGAACGGCTCGAAGGACCAACCGAGTGGCGCCTCGCAAGAATCGAAAAGGTACATCGTGGCTCTGATGGTGACATACGAGTCGTAGATTTGCGCACACAAAACGGTATACTCACTAGACCGCTCGTAAAACTTTGCCTTCTACCGAGCGACGCCAACAATCAATGAAAAACCATAATCGCAATTCCGTCATACCCAAAACCGCAAATAAACCGGAAATCACGCAACTCAATTAACGTACATAAACAGATTCATTCTTCAATAATGTACACCTGACTAACCAAATAATTGAGCGTTAGCATGCACGCTTTATCCCCCGCAAAACACTAAATTCCCCTTTTGTTTCATAGAAATGGGCGTTGACATGGCTATCCCCTCTTCCAATTCTACGCCGGCAGTCCGGACCAACGCAGCAGTAGAACCGCGGGCATCAGCGCCACCGATTGCGGCACCACGACCTGCCACATTATTCGTCGGAGCAGCTCCAGTGCCATCCCCTCGTCCAGGTGTTCGGCGAGCGGCAACATTAGCAACCGCAGCGCCACCAGGCGCACCCTCAGCATCCGCTACACCCGCAGCATTCGAACTGTCACTAGCAGGTGAACTGGATCAAGGCGTGCTTCTTTGTGGCCTATGTCACCGGCGCCAAGAATTGAGCGCCTGTTCAATATTTCGGGGCCTGCAACCAGCCCAGCGGCAGCAAGTAGCACGGGCGCACGGCCACTGTTTGAATTGCCTCGCGTTGTCCCACATGACATGGCAGTGTGCATCACGTAGCCGGTGTCACGTCTGTCAAAGACGTCATCACACCATGTTCCATCACTTCCCATCGGGTCTACGGCGCAATCTCGCGTGAAGACAACTACCAGCTCCAGCATCAGGCAATCGTCGCCGGCATCATAACGCGCGGCAGAATGTCCACGTTCGGGGACCACCGTCGGAAGACTACAGCCCGGGCCCCCCATCATCCCACCGCGGCCGACAGCAGTCCAGGTCGCACCACCGCCGCCCAGCCGGGCTTGGCAACGTTGTTGAGATGTTGCAGCAACTACAGCGCCTACTAGGCTAAGTATACGCCTAGGGGGGCCGGGATGGCTAAACGGGCCCTTTCGCGATGGCGAGGCTGCCACTTCCGCTCGCGAAGCTACCACCCACAGATGTCACCATCAGCACACACTACACATGTAATACACACACCCACACACACACATGTATACAGATAAACAAACGTCAACTTTTAACTCTGATTTGTAAAGTCACAATCGTTAAGATTTTCATACGTGCGGACGTGTCCGAGTAGCCCCCTCGATTTTATCAATAAAACCATACGCGATTTGTAAATCCAAAGTAAAAAATACTGTGTGTTCTTTTTTGCATAGAGTGGAACCAGTGTTACTAAGTGGTAAGCTACCGGCAATATAAAAAAAAAAACCAAGGGCCTAAAGTGTTTAGGCCGATTTTGGCTATACAAAAACCACTTGCACTTGTAATACACATAAAAATAACAAAACGAGCGGTGCAGCCGCTTGAAGTTAACGTTACGAACTATAGATTCTGTAAGTTTCACATTAATATCTACCAGGCAACACGTTCATTTCGTAACCTGAATATTGCGAATTTTAAAAATTTCGCCCGCTCAAGCTAAGATTTCTTTTATAAGGACTGAGCTGGTCGGGTGGACTTCTTCTATGATACGCACGCTAGGGATGTAAAAAAACATCGATGTATCGAGCAACATCGATGGTCATGGCTTCAAACATCGATGTTCGTCGATGTTTTTACGAATCCGATGTTAAATCAAAACATCGAAGATGTTTCTTGACTAATTTTTCACCATTTCATTTTGTGCGCGCTTTAAAATTTTGTGCCAGCGTTTAGTAGCGATTAATAAGTACTTTCGTGGAATCATGCTCAAGTATGTTTCTTTAATAAATTCCCATATTACATTTAATAAATGTTCATATATGTATACGCATGTACATAAGTAAGAAATACTTTAATTGGTTTATAAGTATGTAGATTACATTTGTGTTAAGTTACATGTATTATGCCAGAGATTCTAATTCATGTTAATATTTTAGAGTAATAAACAAACGAAGCTTTTGCTGGAGGTATATTCATAAACTGGTGCGGGCTCAGTGGAATTTTATTTAACTTTCCTTACAATATTTGTGAAAAGAAAAATGTAAATAAATCGTCACCTGAAATGCAAAAAGACATAACAACATCGTAACTGAAAAGGAAAAAGTCCTAACTACATTTTTTTATTTTTTTCATTAAAAGATGTGGGAGTTGTATTTCGATGAAATCCATCAAAAACTGAATTTCGAATTTTGTATTAGTTACGACTTTTTGAATTTCAGCGATAATGTTTGTTACGTCTTTTTTGCATTTAGGTGATATGTGGTTAAATTTTTACTTTATATCTGTTTTGTAAACCACCTCTCTGAGTCAGCATGTTAACAATAAGAAACAGTAATCTTTAACGTTAGTTCAACTTTTTGAAGCAGCACACAGATTGAATAAAAATTAGAAGCTTTTGTAAAAACATCAATGTTTTCATTCGATACATCGAACTGCTATCGATGTAATTTTTCGAAACATCGATTCTTCAAACATCGATGTTTTTACCGTAATTTACATCCCTAACGCACACTTATGTCCTTAGTGGCATAAGCTGCTTCCTCAAAACAGTCAAAACGCTAGAATCGATTAAAATTCTCAAAAAATAAGTAAAAAACGCATAATTTTAAGACGCTGCTATTATTCGGAGATATTGACTATTACGATTTTCTTTGCTTTCATTAATCATCTTTTCCCTTCAAAATACCGCCTCAAGTGGTTAGATATCTTAAAAAGGAAACATTTTAGAGCCAAATTTGTTAAAGCATAAATATCGCGATTTCTAAAACTTGTGATTCACACAGACGGAAACAAGCGTTTCTAAGAATTTAATTTCGTGTAAATTTTGCTCCTTGGACCAAAATCTAAAATGGGTCAGCGACGATTTTTTTGTATTTTTTGGCGTTTTCATATAGAATGACTCAAATGTAATAAAACTGAAAATTTTTTCCCAAACCCTGAGGTTTCAGTGGCCCACCCTGAGCACCGAGATTCGATCGCAAGGCCCTGAATATCACGGCGAAAAATCCAATCTGGCAATCCCACTGCCAATGCTGAACATGTTTTCGCAAGGGTTGCAGCATGTTGATTTTTCGTTTTTCGTAACGTTACGAATTACGAAAATTCCGGTTCTAGCACAAGGGTTACAATTTTCTCAAAACAACTGTTATTTTAATAATAAAAGCTTTTATGTGCGAAACAGAACTTTAAGCACAACATTTTTTGTCCAATAAACGCCTATACTGAAAGGGTTAAGCTAATTAGCGCATAAATTCTCTTTCAGCAAAAGCACACAAATACCAAATGCCAAAGTAATCGATTTCTTTATAAGACATTTTCAGCAGTGTTGCCATTTTAGCCGTTTTCTGGCTAGATTTAGCCGGTTACGATAGCAAACAGCCGGAGAAAATTCGGTTTAGCCGGCAGCCGATTTGTTAGCCGTTTTGCAAAAAAAATTAGCCGGTTTTAGCCGATTTTGCTATTTGCAATTCGCCTTATTTTATTAAAATTCAAATATACAAGTTTTTATTCTTACAAATTTAGTGATCCAAAATCTATTAGAAATGGCTAGTCTTATCCCTGAGAAAATTTTTTTTTCTGTCGGGCTGTGTTATATAAAATTGAAAAGCAATTTTTTCTAACCCGAAAAGTCTTCAGATAGTGAGCCGATTTCAATGTTTTTTTGTTTTAAGCGAGTGACCCAATTACATATAAACTGGGACACGCCATTTTAGCTGATTAGAAAGATACAAATTTTGCTGAAATTTTGCAGAATTTTCATAATTTTTACACAAAGTCTAAAATCTGGATTTATTATATGGTTTTTGTTAAGTACTGAGCTACATATTCGTAAAAAATAATAAACATTAAATAAACTAAAGAAAAATAGGCGAAACTTGCTTCAATTTTTGTTAAGAATGTTTTAAATTTAAGTATGAAGTTTTACGCGCATCACTTAGAAAATGAAAGAGCACAAACTTCGATGTTGAGCAAAACTCTCTGGGGAGACAATACCTGTGAAGAATTGCATCATGGTGCAAATATACTTTATTTTTCTTATCATTGTTATTTCCGAGTTGGTGGCCTTCAGCCGCACTAGAAGAAATAACCTCATCAGTCCAACTCCGGTTACGCTATCCACAGTATTTTTGCGCAAAATCCACCTCCAAATTTACAATAAATGTGCATATTCCAAACCGAAATCTTTATTTTAAATTAAAGCTTAATCCCTTTGCTAGACGTATATGTAAAATTTTTATTTATTCGGGTCACGTGTTTGGACACGATAACCCAAAATCATTGTACAAATAACCGAACCGTACCCAAACTGTCTTACTTATGCATTTTTCTATAAACAAAAATTTTATAAAATGAAACTGCAATAGTTTTCATCTTATGTGGATAATTCTTGTCACAAATACATAGTTTCGTGCTTATATTTATGTATAAATATTTTTTAGCAGCACCACATCTTTATCAGAAAATTCCGAGAATCCAAAAATTGGTACTGTTACAAGTTGCAGGCCATCATTTTAACTCGACCTCCTTCCTGTTCCATGGATAACGGTACATCTTTTAGAGGTTAAAAAATATTTTGCGTCAGCAATTTGTCGTCGAACTGCACGTATTACGTACCCTATCCTCGGAAAAGCAAAGAACTTTATTTTCGAATCTTTACTCAGGTGTACCGAATTCTGACAGTTTGGAAACGCGCAACACTTTTAATATTTTCATCCAACTTCACTAACTTATTTTTTTTTTTACTTTTACAAGAATCAAAATTTTGTCTACTAGTGAATCTGGTGGCATGATTTTAGTTAAATGTCATAAAAGTTCGGCAACAACAACGAATGCTAATATATTAAACTACCTTCTGTGTTTGTATCATGGCGTTTTCTTTTCTCGAAATAATGTTGCTCTGTTTTCCTCAGACCTTTCACAACTTTGCGTGTTCATTTCTCAATATATTGCCCTCCGCCTAAGCAAAAGTGCCATGCTTTTTGCTAATATAGTCATTTTGCGGGACAAAAAGCAACCTACTGCAAATGTAACAATATTTATAAGAAGGTAAAATTTAATTGTTTAATAGAAAAGAAAATGCCATAAGTTTGTAATTGATCTCTGTTTTTATTTTTAAGTAATACAAACATGAACATTTCCTTTGTTAAACAAAAATAAAGTGGTGATTATAATCATTGTTAACCAAAAAAAATTTAATGGATGTACTAGTATTTCTAATTGTAATTTATGTATTAAAAAAAGTTAATTCTAGTTGAAACATTTTAGCCGTTTTTAGCGGTTTTTTTATGTGCAATCTAGCCGGTCACCCCAAAAAGTTCTGGCAACACTGATTTTCAGTTTGAAATAGTACACATTTCTTGATGGCCGACAAACATATATATATATGTATGTACATTCCCTGCAGTAAATCGCGCTAGTTCAGAACTAGCTCTTTAAGAGGCGGTACTGGTTCTCGATCTATCACAACGCAATGCTTTCAACTGTCTTTTTTTACATGGCTACGTCCTACGAAGTGGAAATTGCCCCCTCTGCAGAACTTTCGATCTAGTTCTGAACTGGTTCTATTTTCGACAGATCTGCGACAATACGTTCTATATGAAAAAATTTAGATTATTCCATTTTATTATATTTTTTTTTATTTTTTCTGTTCTTATACAGATTGCATTTTATTTAATTTCTGTATTCTTTTATTTTTTTGTATTAAATTTGATCATTTTCTCTTCATTTTTTAAGCGGCACTCAACAATTTAAATTTATTAAATCTGAAAATCACAACTGCCTCCACCGCGATTTGAATTCTTCCCGCAGAGCTATTTTTGCATAGTTGCCAACTTGGTGCTTTAAGCACTAGATTTAGTGACTTTATTATATTACTCCAAGATAGTTAAAACCTGAAATAATTTGAGATATTATAAGCTGTGATGTCTCATGAAGATGCGGAATTTACAAGAATATACAAATTCAAATGCACTAAAATACAATCATGGTTAAAAAATGGATAAAACGCTGAAGTTGCAAACCCACTTGTTGAATTCTATTCGCGTTGAAAATGCTAGTACGCAGGTAAGTTAAGTATTTCGTTTTTATACCCGAGCGCACTTGTGCACAAGGGTATATTAATTTTGTTCACATAACGGTTGTTTGCAACAGGCAAAACGAATCGAGATAGATATAGACAAATGTATACATAAATGCTCAGAATGAATAGAGAAATCGATTAAGCCATGTCTGTCTGTCCGTCCGTCTGTCCGTCTGTCCGTCTGTCCGTCTGTCCGTCCGTCCGTGTACACGATAACTCGAGCAACAAATGAGATATCTCAACGAAATTTGGTATGTAGGTTTCCGTTAATCCAAGGTAGGTTGGTATTGAAAATGGGCGAAATCGGACTGTAACCACGCCCACTTCCCATATAACGGTAATTTCCAGAAATACGAAAACTGCGATATTTTAGTAACTACTGAAGATAATTCACTCAAAATTGATATTTACAATAAATTTCAGACGAAAAATAAGAATATTATAAATTTTTGGAAAATGGGCGTAGCCACGCCCACTTATGGTTATATATCTTGGCATATCTTGGTAACCGCTGCACCAATTTCTTCCAAACTTGGCACAGTTATTGGCCTTGGTATAATGTACCAAATGGCCGAAAATTAAAAAAATCGGGCAATAACCACGCCCACATCCCATATAACGGTAATTTAGATAAATACAAAATCTTCGATAAATCGGTAAATATTAAAGATAATTTATTCAAAATTGATGCTTGCAACAATTCTTTAACAAGAAATACGCTTATGGTAAAATTTTGGAAAATGGGCGAGGCACCGCCCACTTATGATCACATATATGTATATCGGCAACCGTTACACCAATTTGTACCAAACTCGGTATTTTTATTTTCCTTGCCACATAAAAGCAAAACGTTGAAAATTATTTAAATCGGACTAAAATTACGGCCGCTTTTCATATAACGGTAAATTTGAGAAATGCTTGAAACTTCAATATTTCGAAATTTAAGGACGCTAATTTACTCAAAATTGATACAACCCGGCTTACCATCTAGCGGAAGGTTTCGGAAAGGTGAAAAAACATATATTTAATACTTGCGCCGTGTATTTAATGTTCGGCTCCGCCCGAACTTAGACTTCCTTACTTGTTTCTTTTCTAATTGTTTTTACAAGTTTTGATTTTTAACCACCTGAGTAAAACACATCGTTTCTTGATGCTGAATCCAAATTTGGCCGCACAATTGCTCTAATACTAGAATTTTTAGATATCCTACCCCCAGATTTGCCAAAAACACAGTTTTTTGCGATATTTGAGGTTATATAATGAAAACATCAAATTTTTTGCGCATTTCTACTTAGGGCATTATTTTCCTTTGTTGCGATTCGATTTTACTTTCTCGAGATATACTAGTTTTAATAGTACTTCGGTATTACGACGTAAGCATGAGTCATCATGGCATTTGTAGAGGCTATTCAATCGTTATGAGCGAAAACGTTTTGTGTATTGATTTATGTATGTATTCTTGTTAATATTGTTAATTTTTTGCTTTTGTTAAATACAAACTGTTACGAAAAAAGCATCCTTTGACTAAAAAAAATTTGGTGCTTTTAGTTTGGTAAAACGCCTTTTTTCCAAGTTTTTGGTGCTTTCAGAAAAGCAAAAGCAGGCAACACTGTATTTTAGTATTGTCTCAACAGAGCGCAACTAGCACACCAAAATTTTCAATTGTCCCTCTCGGCAGCCGTTTTGCACTGGTTCAGAGATAGTTCTGAAATGTATAGGACGGAACTAGTGCTTTAACAGACCCGTCTCTAAATTTTACTGCATGATTCATACGTATGTACATTAGGGTGTTTAATTTTTAGACGATATATTTTTTGATTCTCTGTACTACCTGAAAACCTGATACTTCATAAAAAATAAAAACTTACCTATGCCATTTGAAAAAAAAATAGGAGCATCACAGGCCCAGGGACAAGGGGAATTTTTTTATTGTTTCAATTCCAATTTTCAATATTGAAAACTTTTTTTTTTGGGAGAAAAGGGTGTACAGCTTTTGTTGTGTATGAAATTTACTACAAAAAAGTGCTGTGAGCAAATGCCGTCTAACCAACAGTTTTTGAGCTATAAAGCCGGAAAGGTAAATGTTAATAATAATTTACATCAAAAGCCTTAAGACGATATTTATTATTCTTACTTTATAAATTAACTTATAATATATACTAATTTCATTTCGCGGCCGCTGTGGTGTAGTGGTATGCAGTGCCCTGGTCAAAACAACATCGTAAAAAAATATAGAAAAAAGATATTTTCCTTAACAGCGGCCGCCCCTCGGCAGGTAATGCCGAACCTCCGAGTGTATTTCAGCCGTCGTTCAGAAAGGGCGTAAAACTGTAGGTCCCTCCCCTTTGTGTGACAACATCAAGGCGCAAGCCGAAAATGGGAGGAGAAGCTCGGCCAAACACTAACATATGTGTAAGCCCCAATCTATTATTATTATTATCAGTTTCATTTCTGAGTTGGTGGTAACATTAATGTTTACTTTTTAGCATCCGAAAATTGCTTCCTGTGCATTGCCATAACTTGTAATAAGTATTGTTTATGTTCTTTGTTATATGTAGGTTAAACTCTGATCCTATTAATTGAACTCTTCGTTCAGCAATATCATTCACGACATGTAAACATATCAGGAACATCCACCTTGGTATCAACTAGAACAAGAGAAAATTTTAAAAATAAAATATGGGCCTAAAATTTAAATTTTAATAAATTGGAAAATAAATTTCATAAATTATTGATTTAAATTTATGTTTATTTACTAAAGTGAAACTAAAAGTTATTCTTGAATAGTTTCTTAGTATTTATTACAAGTTAATTTCTAATGTAAGAATAATAAATATCTTCTGAAAAGACATTTAATGTAAATTATTATTAACATTTATCTTTCCAGCCCTATAGCCCTAAAACTGTTGGTTGGATGGCAAATGCTCAGCTGTACATTCTTTTTTCCCAAAGAAATTTTTTAATACCGAAAAATCTAATTGAAACCGAAAAAAAATCCCTTGTTATTTATATAGGACATCGAATTTTCGAACGAGCTAAGTCTGTGATGCACTTAAAATTTTTTTCAAACGGTATCAGAAAGTATCAGATTTTCAGGTAGCACAGAGAAAAAAATATCGCCCAAAAATAAAGCACCCTAATGTGCATATTTAATTTAAAATATTAGTAGCTTGATTATTTTGGATTGCTGCTGAAAGTACACAGCCAAACGAGCCTGATAGCATAAATCAACAATAACAACAAAATCAAAGCAACTGTTCAGAAGACAACCATTTAGATATATAATGACATTTCCCCTTTGTTAAAACCTAAACGGCCACAGTAATGAGAGCAAAAAAGGAAACGAAATAAAAACAAGTTACAGCAACGCAAACGATTTTTTCAGCGATGACAATGACGACGGCGATCACGATTGCGCTAGCAAATTCGAAGCCACAGGCGAACAAGCGGGCTTAAAACGCTAGAAAACCGTGGCCTTTGATGAGAACAACAACGTAGACAATGTTTACGAAGAGCATTTGCTGGTCGACGAGAAGTTCGCAAAGAGGAGAGGTTAGTAAGTATGCGGCAGCTGAGGAGTTTGGGGCGGTTGATGAAATAGTACAGTCGAAAGAGATATTGGTTGCAATCATTATGAATGCCAAGCAAAGTCACAACATGTTGCTAGACACAACAATACAATAAATACTCTTAAGATTGGTAAATAACAATAAAAACAATAGTGCGATTCATGAAATGTCGCAAAGTGGCATTTTCGGTGAAATGGCAACATTGCGAAGAAAATTGTGTCAACGACCTACCACAACTCCGGATTGAAAAAGAAACGTTTTTACAATTGCGACATTGTTTTTCGTATCGGACACAAAATATTATTGTGTCACACTCAGCGTTGCCAAACTTGGGCGTTTCCGGCAGCGTTGCCACTTTCTTCCTCTTCTTCTTTCCCCTACCAATTTTCTTCCCAAATCCGACCAAAATCGTTTACAACCTACCAAATAAATCTCAATTACAAAAACGCATTCTGAAAGCATACAATTCATTTATTTAAGATTAAATGTTTCGAATACAAAACATTTGCATATGTACATACATATATGTACTTTGTAGATTTTAAACAAACAAGAAATAAATAAATGCAGGTACAGTCTTAGACACAGAGATGAGATCATTTAGCATTTTTCGGTTGTATAAATTATATACATATGTACCTGTTATGTATGTGTATAAGTTTAATTTCTTAAAAGTAAATTTAAATCAATTAATCACACATGCAAATCTTTAGCAGCTGATCACACATAATGCGGGTAATTTTTGTCTACAAGTTCCTTGCATAACTGTCAATCTTAAGTTCATTTCTTAGTTTAGTTTTTATCGAAGAAAGCGTTGAAAATTTGCGTTCTGCAGCCGCAGAGCTACATAAGTGGTAATGAAATTATATTAAAAACAAAATTGACGAGATGCATGCAGCTATTTTCATTCATTCCATTTTTTATAGAATTAGCTTTTTCCCAAAACATATCAATATCCAGATCGCTGGAAATATCAAGCTCACTAAGCCTCAGTAAATTCCACTGCGTGGTTATTATATCAGGATCGCAATCTATGAGATGGGTAAACTTTAAAAAAAGAAGTAAAATTGGTAAATCTTCGTTAGAAACTACCTTACCTGGTGTTATTATTTGTGAAAGTTTTATATTTGCACGCTTGAAATCAAATCAAAACTCTATGTAAAACTGTAATATATTGGTTTTAACTTCAAGAATTTCAGAACAATTGACATAACTTTTCATAAACATCCCAGCTTTCGTTCCAACAAAAATGTCAGATACTTAAATATGATTATTTTCATTTTTAAAATCAATTTGATATTGTTACTGATCGCATCTATTTGATAGTTGCATATAAGTATGGCAAACGAGAGCTTTCAGCTTGGAACTCTTTATTACGATTGTTAATTATGGGAAAAATATATGATAGAAATAAAAAATATAATTTGGCATTGCAATTCATTTGCTTACACATCACTATTTTTTTACCTATTACCGGGTTTTAAACGGGTCAAGTATTGAGTTCAATTCTGCTTGTACATATGCGTCTGTACCGTCAAGTGGTTTCAAGTTGCTTGCTTTGCTTTTGACATTTTTGTTATTTCCCATTTAAAGAACCAAAAACTGGAATTCAACTAAATTTAAGCGTGTAAAATCAAATAGAAAACGCAAAAGAGAATGAGCCAAAAGTGCTTTAAAGTACTTGAATCATGCAAATCGGGTGTGATTAATTTAAAAAAAAACGACTTTTTTGAAACCATACTATGGTGTTAGTGATTCTGCGTCGATGGAAGAAACTAAATAAAAGTCAAATTTTGGAGATTCTTGTGTTTCCAGTATGATATTTTGAATGGATAAATAACCATGTAGAAGTCGGGGTACGTTTCGGCTATTTGTACAATGATTTGGGTTCTTGTAGCCCACGCTTGAAACTTGGACCTTTCCGTAAATTTTGGAGTAAGTTCTATGCAAAAATACTGTGGCGTAGCCGGAGTTGGACCGATGGCAGTTTTTTGTAAAACATATAGTTTTCTTTACGTTTACAAGCGATTTGTTTTTTTTTTTGAGCGATTGGGAATTTTAGGTTTTTATTTTATCGGTTTAAAATATTTTGAAAATCGAAGAGAAAGGACAAAGTTACTGAAAATCTCTATATAGCAATTGGCTTATTCGTCTGGAACTAAATAAAACTAAAAAGTTTATATAAATAGCGTCGTCAATGCATTTTAAAATTATCAGATACTATCGATTGTTTCAATGCAAACTATTGAAAACATCGAATGGGATGACTATCGATAGTTCTACAGCTATAGTTTCCGGCCAAATCAGGTCAGATTAATTTGCTTTGGGCGGTTGGACGGCTAGAACAAATTTTGGCGGGTTTTGTAATATTAATATTTTTTAGTGGACAAAATTTAGTTCGTGCCTAAAAATTTGCAATCTTTTCTGTATGTATATAAAATTACAAATGAATGCAAATGATCATAATGCGTGCAAAGGTAATGTAAAACGGAAGAATCTGAAATCAATAGATAATTACGAATTCGCCATGATTTGTTACTGTTCGCCCTGTGCATTATAACCAAGGCATTATTTCTATTATAGATGCCAGATTGAAATAAAAAAATCGATTTTTGAATTGATTCGAATCGAAATAAAAGTAATCGATGCAGGAAAAAAGTAAATCGTTCATATATTTTGTCAAGTAACATCTTTTACTTAATTTTTTTTTAAAGAAACAAAACACGGCCATCTGACTAAACTTTTATTGTAAGTAATTTTTAAAATGATTTATTTTGGAACGAATTTCCGTCATCCCTTGTCAAGCTTGGTTTGCAGACAAACCGGTTTCGGCATTGTGCCATCTTCAGTGTCATTTTTAAAACACAAATACATTGTCCATACGTTGAGAAAAAAATCAACCAAAAATTCGTTAATATTACCAAATTCAAACTTTAAAAGGAATCAACGTGATCTTTGGTTAATATTAACAATGCCTTGGTTGATATTTGCAACAATGATTTTGTAATATTAACCACTCTTTTGTTTACATTAACCAAACTTTTGCTTGTCGATTTTTTCGTTTGAATACGCTTATGTTGTGCACCTCACTGATGCTTTTTCGTAATTCGAAGATACAAAACAAAAATTTTTATTGTCATGTTAACGTATTGCCTGTGACGGAATTTGAACCCGCAGCAACTTCTGAAAGTTAGCAATTAACAGCAAACATCTCTGCATACTCAGCTATAGCAGCTTTATAAATGTCTTTTCAAATGTTCAACTTGAATCAAGATTCTTCGTCGTTTGATTTGGTTCTCTGCACTTCGCAGATGCTTTTTCTAAAAAAAATAATAATAAAAACAAAAAACAGAAAAAAGTAAATATTAAGTGTTGACGGCATCGTACTCTCGCCTGCTGGGCGACAACAAATAACAGCAAGCACCTCTGCAAGCTCAGCCGCAACCAGACATACCAATTTCTTTTCAAATGTTCAACTTGAATCACATTTAATACAATCGGAGAATTAACCATGAAAAAACCAAACCATAACATGGTTGACAAAACCGTTGTGCTTTTGGCTCAGTGTAACGATTTCAATATCCACATTTATTCAAAAGCTATCAAAAGCTAAAAAAAAATATGAGAGCTATTCTATGCTATATGTTTTATAATCTAGGTTTTAAAATTTATCTGAAAATAAAGGGTGAACACACCAAAACTGCGACACTTTGGGAAACTTCAATATTTCGAAACTCAAATGCCATGAGTAGACCATGACCTTAGTTTCACGTAGGAGAAAGTGATTTGAATTTGATTTCTAGTTAACCCATATAATCCCAACTTTTTTCTAGAAAAATTTTGAAGGAAAGAAAGCAATTGCGGTTAGCTATGAGACACCAGTAACCAAGCGCTTAAGGCCTTTTATTCATATCTCTCGTAGTTTTTGAGAAAATAGCCGCCCCAAAAATGGGGCGCTGGCCACACCAGGGAGCACTAAAAATATACTATGTAGTTCAGTTAATATAAGATGTGATTTCAGTTTTATTAAAGAAAATTATAAATTTAATTCAGATTCCACTTTTTAATTGATTGAATTAAAATAAATATAAATAAAATTATGAATGGAAAGCCTCAAAACAGTTTGTGTGACATCCAACATCACATTTTCGACACTTTTTAGTTGTGTTTTTATGGCACATTGCACATCTTATTTGAGTTGCATTTGAAATTATTATGTGGCCTTGACCATCAAGGCGAACTCCGTCTGGAACTCTACGTCTTTTGCAACGAGGCTTCAAGGGGCGACCCATTGTACGTGGAAGGGAGTATTTTCCTAAGCAAAGAAGTAATTATGGCAAATAGAAACATGAATAATGAATATATTTACCAAGATATGTAGTAGTTATTACTCTGATAAATGCAAGATAGTCTAATGAACGATTTTCTTGACCATCTGGAGACAGTTTATAAAGTTGAAACGCATTGTTCACGGATACGTTCAAAGGCCACATCATCAACTGCCAGTACCACTTTTTACGATTGATACTGATTCGATAACATCCCACATTCTGATCTAGTCGGTCAGTACCGCCCATATATCTATTGTACTGCTGGATACATAATGGTTGTGGAATAGCTATCTTTTTCTTTTGACTGCTTGACCATCGTTGAGCCGATCCCAGAGGTAGTACTCCTTCGGCAGAAGAGGCCAAAGTAACTACGTTGTTGTCATTATAGCGAATTAGCGTAATACCTGATTTCTTATCAGTAATCTGATGATAGCTACCCCTTGGTTTGGATTTTATGCTTTGAAGTGACTCCAAAGGTGCTTTTTCGACGCGATTTGCTCGAATAGTGCCAGTTCCCTGGTGTCCAGATTCCTTCAGTGCTGTTAGCAAACGAAGTGACGTGAAAAAATTATCGATGTAGACGTGGACTTTGAACCCATTTGGTAGTTTAGACAGCAAATTCGTAACAACGGACCCACCAACTCCTAGCTCGGGATTAGTATTACCGGTGGAGGCTCCTTGATAAGGTTCAGCTTGAATCAAATACCCTAGGCGAGTTGCCATGCACCAAATCTTATAACCAAATCGGATTGGTTTTCCATGGATATGTTGTTTTGTGCTATGGTGGCCGTAATACGGTACCATGGATTCATCTATACTTACATTCGTAAAGCGCGGAAAATATCTCATCCAACTTGCGTTAAGTTTATCCCACAATGGGCGAACCTTTGTAAACTTATCTCCCTGATCTAATAATGTATTGTCGCTTACGTGCATATATTTCAAAATTTGCTCGAACCGAAATCTTGTCATAGAGTTGGCAACGCCAGGGTGATATGTATCAGCACCTGTGTCCCAAAACATTCGCTGTCTTGCATAGGAACAATAGCCACTCAACAAAAATATAGCAATTACAAGACGCATTTCTTCGCGCGTTACGTCAAACTGGTCGTTCCCCTCGTAAACGGCATACTTTTTCGAGTTAAGTACTATCAAGTCTACTAACTCGTCATCATAAAATAGTTCAAACCACTCCACAGGGCTCCGAGAGTCGTTGAGAAAGTCAGGTTCAGTCCAAGTTTGCCTTTCATACGTTGGAAGATCCTTGTCCTCCCTCTCTCTATCTGGCAGAGGTTTTTTCTTTGATTTTCTCACTTGGGCTTGATTCCGAATTTTTAGTTCAGATAAAGGAACATTGTCATCACTGTCGTCCGAATCAGACTGATTTTCCCGCCCAAAAAATTCATGCTTCAATCCACCACCACCTTGTCTAACTATTTGCAACTGCCCTTCAGCTCGTAGCTGATTTCCAGAGAGATGATTAAAGTTTCCTGCTTCGGCGTCGTCTTCGTCACTGTCACCATCACTTAGCATGTGATTTTCAGGAGGGCAAATGTAAACAGAAGCATTTATAATGTCTTCTTCATTCTCCAATATATCGACTATGTCAGCAACAGTTAACCTGAATAGTGAGTTTCAGTTATGGAATTTCCGTAAAATATAAAAAAAGCAGAAAAAAAGAAATTAGAAAGAAAAAATGTGTCATACATTTACTGAAAATTAACAAATATGAACAAAAAGTTTATGAAAAAACATGTGGGCATATGTGCTCAGCGCCCCAAAAATGGGGCGTCACAAAATATCTCTTACAAAACTTCACAGAACCAATAAAAACCACTTTTGACTTTACTTTTCCACTCAACAAAGATAAATTCATAAACTTTAACAAAAAAATATTACAACTTGAAGATATAACAACATAAACTTACTTATTATTTCGCGACATCGTAAATTGTACAAAACACCAAATTTCTTTCACACATTTGAAAAACAAAGTGAGGTTATGGTGAAAACAAAACACGTGATAGTGTTGCCGCACAATCTAAAAATATGTAGCTAAAGGATTTTGTGGTAATAGACAATTACGTTTTTTAATAACTAAAATAAACTAAGCGTTTTAAAAATGGGGCGCTGGGATTATATGGGTTAAGTTAAAAATGGCAACCGAGTTAGAAACGAGACAAATTATTTTGCATGAGTTTATAAATCATACATACATTTATAAATAATACATAGATTTTTTTTCAATACGGACGATTTTTTTTTTGTTTTCGCTAGAAGTGTTCTTACAAGATATGTATTTGCATGTGTACATGCCACTTTTTGCTTTTCTGTGCAAAGCATTACTCTCATATGTTAATACACATACATATTTCTTATGTATTTAAAAAACTGTAAATTGTTGTGCGATTTTTTTTTGGCGGTTGTTGTCGGATTTGGTCGGAGAAAAAAAATTTCAGTGACAACACTGGTCACACTTTCGATTGGCCTAACATTTTTTTATGGGTTCTATACTGAAATAAGCTAACACGTATTCGAGGAATTTTCTTTTTTTTCTGAGATATTATTTTTTTCTGGGGGGACTCTGACTAATCAAGTACTTCTTCAAGTAGTTATATCTTAACGTCGTTTTAAAGCTAAAGAAACGGGATTCGGGTGAATATCCCTTTGTTAACAACATTTGTTCCGCAACATAAATATTCTGGCGATTTCCACAATAAAATCTAAATTTTTGAACTTTGGTTTTTAAATTGCTACGCCCATTTCTGCAAGGTTCTTTATTTGAAAAAGTTGTGAAACAAATGTTGCTAACGATGCGATATTCTGCTGAAAGCCGAAATAAATTCTTTGTTTTGCTAACTTTACTCCTACAATTGCCAAGCCCGTTTCTAAGCGTTTGTCGCATTAAAGCAAGATCTTGCCGCACAAATATTATTTCTGTATAGTTATTTTATCGCATTAAAATTTAAGGGCTAATGTGTTAAATATATCTAATCATAAGTTTCGCTTATCGAGGCAATTCATTAAAAGAAAAACCGTTTTTTCGCTCTCCTGTAAAATTTGAGCGCTGTAAGATAGGGGGTTTTGCAAAAACATCGACGATATGTTTCGCGACCTTGACTTTGCAATGATTGCCATCTCAAATAATATAGCAGTGTCGCAATTTGGTCGCAAGAATGTTTTCATATAAAAGTAACCAGCTGTGTCGCAAATTAATTTAGCAACAAATTCTACATTTGCAACAACTTTGCGACTTTTCATGAATCCCACTAATATCAGCAGCAAAAAAGATGATAGTTAAAGTGTGTTTGCATTGTTCAACTTTGCATTCAACATTTGCGTTCAACTCAGCGCAGGGTTGCACGAAAAAAAAGTTGAAGGGCTAAAAATATCAAGATATGAACAAATATCAAAATATTCGCCATAAAAAGGTGTTTTCATTGTTCAACTTTGCATTCAACTTATGGTTGAACGGAATTTCAACTAATCGCTTTCAACAAAGTTGGTCGCCAGCCAACTTTTGCCATTCAACTTTTTTTTCGTGCAACCCTGCGTTGAGTTGAACGCAAATGTTGAACGCAAAGTTGAACAATGCAAACACTGCTTTATTGTGTAAAAGTAGCAATAGAAATAATGGAAATAAGTTGTTGGCTGAGATCTGTGAGAATAGAACATGCTACGGGTCTCACAGAATACAAATCAGAACGATCGCGAAAGCGAATTTTAAATGACCGAAGAGTGATTGCACTCGAGTACGCTCACTCACAACTGCCTGATGTTCTCATACATACATATGTGCACATATAAAAACATGCATCCATATGTATGTACACATCTCATTACGGTGACCATTCGTATCTACCGATTTTGGCGGGACAGTACCGTTTTTGAAAAAATTGTCCCACTGAATATTTTGTAAAAGTCGGGACGTATAGGTGTCCCGATTTTTCCTATTTGTACCGATTATGTCCCGATTTTTAGTGTTTTCTTTATTCATTATTATTAAGACTCTCCCTGTACTCTGGCCCAAAAAGAATTTTTCGTACAAACAAGGCAGTACTTTCGTTATCATAAATGACATAAAATATAAGTGAGCCATAAACATAGCCAGCATCCTTATTAATAATATAATAATATAGTTAATGAAATTATAAAAAATAATACAAATACCCTCAAACAAATCGTAGATATGAAAAACATAAGCTGTAGATTAGTGATGGCAAAAAAATTTAATAATCGATTAATCGGTTAATTGATTAATCGAAAGCATTCGATTAATAATTGCATAATATTTAGATTTAGTTATTTTTTTTTTAATATACACAGCTTATTATTTCTTCTTCTTCTTATTTGGCGCTGTAACCGCCTAAGCGATTTTGGCCGAGTCCAAAACAGCACGCCAGTCATTTCTCTTCTGTGCTAACTGACGCCAATTGAAAATGCCAAGTGAAGCCAAGTCCTTCTCCACCTGGTCTTTCCAACGCAGAGGAGGCCTTCCTCTTCCTCTGTTCCCAGCATCGCGGCCCGCGTTGAATATTTTCAGAGCAGGAGCGTTTCTGTCCATCCGAACGACATGGCCAAGCCAGCGGAGCCGCTGAATTTTAATTCGCTGCACTATGTCTATATCGTTGTAAAGCTCATACAGCTCATCGTTAAATCGTCTGCGATATTCGCCATCACCAACGCGTAAAGGTCCGTAAATCTTTCGCAGAATCTTTCTCTCGAAAACTCCAAGAGCCGCCTCATCAGATGCTTTCATTGTCCATGCTTCCGCGCCATACACCAGCACAGGCATGATGAGTGACTTATAGAGTGTGATCTTTGTACGACGAGAGAGGACTTTACTTCTCAATTGCCTACTCAGCCCAAAGTAGCACTTGTTGGCAAGAGTGATTCTCCGTTGGATTTCAAGGCTGACATTATTATTGGTGTTAATGCTGGTTCCCAAATAAACGAAGTCGTCTACTTTTTCAAACTTGTAACTGTCAACAGTGACGTGGGTGCCAAGTCGCGTATGCTCTGACTGTTTGTGTGCTGACAGGAGATACTTCGTTTTGTCCTCGTTCACCACCGGACCCATTCGCTTTGCTTCTCTATCCAATCCCGAGAAGGCAGAACAGACGTAGCCCTTGTTTTTACCGATAATATCTTATTATTTACCAAAAATAAAATAAATAAATATCAGTATATCAAACTTTGTGCAGAATGTATTGAAAGAAATATCAACAAAAAATCGCAGTGTTTTTAATTCGATTTCTTAGAAACAGAGACCCAGAATAATAATTATTGCATGGTGGGGATTTAAAAAAGTCACCAAAATTTTCGTAAGAATTATAAAAGTCTTTTGATCATAATTATGTGTGAGAAAAATTTTGTAAGTTATCGATAACTACTATTTTAGGACTTATATAACAGAAGTCTTGTCATAATAATTATCATTGAGATAAATATTTTTAAGTCTTCAAAGACTTTTATTTTAAGACTTATATTATAAAAATCAGTGCGAAAAAATTTTGTATATAGTCCCGAACGGGTCCCTAACCAAGCCGCAAATGGTCACAAACTACTACCCAACTAGGCTCGAACTGCTCGCCACTTAGCCCCGAACTGGTCCCCAACTAATGCTGAAATGGTTCTGAACAAGTCCCGTCTTTTAAGACTTAAAACATTTTTTCGCGCTTATAATTATTATGAAAAGACTTTTATAATATAAGTCTTAAAATAAAAGTCTTTGAAGACTTAAAAATATTTATCTCAATGATAATTATTATGACAAGACTTGTGTACATAAGTCCTTGAATAATAATTATAGGTGACTAGAAAAATATTTATTTTAATACTAGCTTGTACCCGTGGGTTTCACCCCACGTTTTTATGCAAATATGAAATATAATTTAATAATGTTATATTTTACTTCTGTGCCCATTTTGCTATAGCTCTATATTTTTTAAGCGAGTTAAGGTGTTGAGGCCGTTTAAAACTATTAAATTATAAAATTTCGTCTGCACGATAGGTATACGAAAGATATCAAGTTTACCTTTAAATGGTTCCAGGAATACGCCGCGTGAACGTGTAACTTTCTGAGAGGTGCCACGTCGGGTTCTAATATATCCAAATCAAATTTAGTAACCTTGATAAAAAACCACTTCTCAGTACTGTAGCTAAATGCCTCAAGAGGCATGTATACATTATGCACTGAGAAAAAAAAACGCGTTGTTAAAACGAAAATTTTTTATTTGATTACCGTTTAAAAATGTTCGTATTTAAATCAAGTGAAAAGTAACAAAAAAATGGATTTTTCCATTATACATACACTACGTTAATGGAAATATTCAAATCAAATACGAACTTATTAAAATAAAGCATTTTTCACTGCACGGATGGCGTTTTGAACGTCTCGGATGCTTTTTCATATGTAATTAAGAAAATATATGTATACAAAGCATGCACAGCGGTGACAACACATACACACATACATGGTATGACATCCCTGGAAAAATCGTTGGACCATGTAGTCTATTTGTGGTATATTGGAGCACTTACAAAACTGCCCCTCTGTCATGCTGTAGCGGACCAAGAATGATAGAATACAAGATCACGTCGATGGCAGCAGAATTCGTGAGAGTAATTTTGGCGTGCAATGGGGTATAGTCATTGCGCTGGGTATGCAGTTACAGTTGCATGGCTATACTCAATCCCGACTCTTGCGTCCTCGTTCGCGCACTCTGGGCAACGTGAGCAACCCATGTGCGAGATGCGGTAACCAATCCGAGTGGAGCCTTGGGTCACGGCAGAAAGAGAGGGAGCTTCGGTGGGGCCACTCTGACTTATTCGGTTTAAGGGCTCACTGAAGTCTGCAGCGTCTGTTCACCAGTAGGTGCGGCTGCAAGCGGGTGTCTGCTTGGAGCAAGCGGCTCGCTATATAAACGTGTATTTGGTTGCGAAACCACCCCCGTCCCAGCAATGGGTTGTGCGCTGGGCTTGGGACCCGCCACGTAAAAACCACTTCCAGTGAGGAAGCAAGGCAAAGCCTCGGATGAGACGCCCCCTTATGATGACGACCACGGCAAATGTTTAAAGGACTACGATTTGAGGGCATGCACCTGGAATGTCCGGACCCTTAATGGGGAAGGTGCCTCTGCCCGGCTGGTTGATGTCCTCGTAAGGACAAAAGCTGACATCACCGTCATCCAAGAAATGCGTTGGACGGGGCAAGGCAAACAATGTCTGGGGCCTTGCGACGTCTGCTACAGCTGCCATGTAAAGGAGCGCAAATTCGGAGTTGGATTTGTGGTGGGAGAGAGACTCCGTCGCCGAGTACTGTCGTTCACCCCGGTGGACGAGCGTCTAGCCACAATCCGCATCAAAGCGAGATTCTTCAACAT